>NC_086454.1:320790894-320969394 GCF_028390025.1 Pseudophryne corroboree
CGCACACGAGGAGTAACTACAGGGCTGGTCTTGTTTTGCACAAAAAGATTTTGCAGGCGCTCTGCTGCACAGGCGTTCGCACTTCTGCAAAGCGAAAATACACTCCCCGGTGGGCGGCGACAATGCGTTTGCACGGCTGCTAAAAACTGCTAGCGAGCGATCAACTCGGAATGACCCCCCCATGTTTAGTATGTCGGGTTGCACATGGGTCGGAGTCGGGGCTTCAGATAGATTGCTGAATGTCCAAGTGTACTGTATTAAAATGTAAATATAATAATGAGGGTAATGAATATCAGGACGCAATTACTACCCCAAAAGTTTACCAACAGCTCCCGAGAGAATCAGTAATGTAATTATCTGCAGAATATATCACTATGGCCCAGATTTATCAAGCCTTGGAAGTGATAAAATTGCACAGTGCTAAAGTACCAACCAACCAGCTCCTAACTGTCATGTCACAGGTTGTTTGAAAAATGACAATTAGAAGCTGATTGGTTGATCTCTTATCACGGTGCAATTTATCACTCTCCAGGGCTTAATAAATCTGAGCCAATGTTTTAAAAAGGGAGAGGGATAGGTGAAAGAGAACAATGTTCTCCCGATCTCTAGGGAGGTACAGATTTATAAGATGATATGCTAAGTGCACGGAAGTAAAGCCGGATACACACTACACAACTGTGTGTGCCAATTTGCTACACACTTTGATCCGACAGGGCGATTATTGGATCCGTGCACACACATAAGCACTGAGCAATTCCTTGGCCAGTGTGTACTTTCTTCTGCTCTCTAAAATGGGATTTGGAGGTCGGGAAGGATACAGCACGTGAAGCACACCGCTATACTGTACACCTGGTCAGGAGCATTTATCACTTATAAATGCTCTAATGGGTCTGTGCATGCACACTAGCCCACTATCGCCCCAATAATTGCATAGCTTTAGTCTTACCTGATTATATAACATGTGGCCCACACACATTACATAGGAAATAGACAACCTCTCCAGCTTCTACAGATGAACAATTCCTAACATCCTCATTCTAAGGTGTCTTAACCACTTGCCTGGCATGGTCGCATCAGATGCGACCACTCCAGAAAGTGCTTAATCTGACCTGGTCACACAGGATGCGACCAGTCAGATAGACATAATGTGCGGCTGCAGGGAAGAGAAACTTCCCTCTACTGCTACTCTCAGAGGGACCGGAAGGTCGCTCTGCTTTCCCGCACTCTCCCACCAGTGTTTGCCCTGCTGCCAATCATTGCTGATCGGTCAGCACGGCATGATCCCCACCCAGCGGCTGCAGACAATAGCAGCCGCTAGGCAAGTGTAAAGTAACCCCCAGAACCCCCCCCCCCCCCCTTTGTGTACCTGGTGGCTGTCCCGGCTGTTAAAAGGAAAGTTGCGATGGTCGTGACGTTTCCGATGTTTGAGAAAAAAAGTAGTTTTTTTTTACAAGTATATATATATATATATATAAAAAAAACGACTTTTGAACTAAAACCATTTTGGATAAGATTAAATACATGTTCTCCACCTAATTCACTCATAAAAAAAAACGACAATTTCTGAGCGTTTTTTTTTTTTGTTTGTGAAAAAAAATCATCAGTGGTTAAGTATCCCATCAAAATTCTTATTTCTTTCTGTTCTTTATGTGTATTAACAAGAAAAAGTATTGTTCACTGGTGAATTACTTATAAAAAAATCTACCTCCTCAAAAGGGAAATACAAGACTACGACATATTTACTAATAATAATTTAATTTACTATAATAAAACTTATCAGTTATTTGTTGCATGCACACGCTGCCAACATACTAGTATCTAATATTTAGCGCCCTTCCTTCCTTGTTTGCATTATACATAAATCTGAACAATGAAATGTCAACTTGTCTAAAATGTTGTGTTGGCGCCCTCATGTGGTTAATGCAATATTTCCATGTACTTGCTGAATGGAAATAAAAGCTGTGGGGAAGCATTAACTGTGGGAGCACTTATATACACAAATGTGTCTTGGATGGTATCCGGTCTCTAGGTCGACCACTATTGGTCGACAGTGACTAGGTCGACAGGTCAAAAGGTCGACCTGAGTTTTTCCACATTTTTTTTTTTTTTACTTTCTCATACTTTACGATCCACGTGGATAACGATTGGGAATGGTAAACTGTGCCAAGAGCAGTGGTAGCTTAGCGAGGCACCTTGCCCGAAGATACCAGGGGACACGGCGCACTAATTGGGGTTCCTGCTCCCTGTACGGCGTAAACGACACCAAAAAACATAACATAACTCCTGTTGACCTTTTGACCTGTCGACCTAGCCCATGTCGACCTAGTTACTGTTGACCAATAGTGGTCGATCTAGACACTGTCGATCTAAGTGTGGTCGACCTACCGTACCACACACGTCTTGGAGCACCATCACATCATCGCCACCAGCTGAGCTTTTAAATATCAGACCAGCTTATTTCTGCGTAAAATATCTTTGCTTATGGGACTTCTCATAAGGAACTGGTGATATTAACTAATTGCAGGGCATTCACTATCTGCACTATCACCCTAGCTAATGTGCTTAATTATGATACTTAGTTAACATACAACAAACATTCTTTTGAGATGAATCCTCCAGACATATATTTATATTCCTGCGGCTCATGACTTACTGCCTATTAGTGTCCCCAAGTGCTGCTATCATTTAATCAATTGATACTTGCATGTGTAATTACATGTTTGACGATATTTATTTTAAAATAAATCTTTAATATTTTATACAAAATATATGTGCTTTACTATATACTGAAGTTAATATTGATACCAATATCCTATTTCATTGTGTATCCTATATGTATATATCCTTTTGGTCTCCTAGTAGACTATTAAGGGGCTGCGACTCTCCTCTTTACAGCTGCTGGTCAGTCCCAATTCCTACCCTCCAGCTTCTAGATAGCTTCTATATATACTATATATACCCTCCATCCTTTATATAGCAGGTGGACTGTCTAGTGATGGGCTGGTTGAGGGTTTGAATTGTCTATTGGTCACATTACGTGACAGAATTATGGGGGCAGAGGCAGAACTCTGGGAGGCAACGGAGTCAGCTGCCGCCGGGCTCCCGCTTTGAAGGGGGGCACCTCTCCTCCTGTTCTATGTGTTCAGCGACATTAATCAATTAAGTTAATTGACCGCAGCCGGTATCTCTTCCGTAGCCGACTTCCCCACTAGTCATTACACCTTACAAATCACACCCTCTTTATTATAGATACACTGGAAGCAGAGACCTTACTGATGAAGCTGTTTGCTCCTATAAAGGAAACATGAGAATTCTAACTATATGAAGTTATTTCTCTGGCAATTACACGTAACTTCATATAGTTAGAATTCTCATACTTCCTATGCAAGAGCAGATATCTCCATCAGTAAGGTGCATGCTACCAGTGTAATACTGTAGGTTGTGGGTTCTAATCCTGGATATGACACTTGCAAATTAATTGTCAGAGAAATAATCAGCATTGGAAGTGACTGAGCAGATCTATGTAGTATGTGGCTGGACCCCTACATAAATCTGCCTAGTTGCAACGGTTATATAGTAGCTTCATATAGTTAGAATCTGCAGGCTTGCTATGCAGGAGCAAATGTGTGTGTGTGTATATATATATATATATACACTAGGTGCTTCATCGCGCCCTACGGGCGCTCTTCACACCGTCGCAACTTGGGCTACGCCCCCTTAACCCTTGCATGCCTTTCTGGGGTTCAATATTTGTATTATATGGAGTATTACCTGCATTCCTTTGTTAGTGGTTAAATATTGCACAATGAAAGGGCGTGCGATGGTGAAGGAGGCGCAGCCCCTTGCGACGGCGTGAACAGCACCTGCAGGGCACGATGTACAGAATGTAGCGGGTGCGGGGGGGACTGCGGATGGTGTCTGTAGATGCTGCGGGTGGAGGGGGGGCAGAAGTGGGGGTGGGGCCCGGATGGGGAAGGTTCGGGAGGTGCTGCGGGTGGGGGAGGGGCAGAAGAGTGGGGGATGTAGATGGGGGAGGGGTCCGGAGGCACTGCAGGTGGGGGAGGGGCAGGGGTGCCACGGGTGGGAGAGGGGCAGGTGTGGGGATGTTGTGGATGGGTGAAGGGTTCCGGAGGTGCTGTGGGATGGGAAGGGACGGGAGTGCCGGGGGTGGGGTAGGGGACCGCAGGCACCATGGGTAGGGTAGGGGCAGGTACGGGTGGTGCGGCGGATGGGAAAGGAGGTCCGGAGGTGCTGCAGGTGTTGGAGGGGCAGGTGCGGGGGTGCCGTTGGTGGGGGAGGGGTGGGTGAGGGGGGGACCGCGGATGGAGGAGGGTGTCTGCAGATGCTGCGGGTGGAGGGGGGCAGGTGTGGGGGGAGACATATAAGGGGGGTGAGTGGTGGAGGGGGCCTGGAGGTGCTGTGGGTGGTGAAGGGGCGGAGGAGTGGGAGCTGCGGGTGGTGTAGGGGGTCTGGAGGCACAGCATGTGGGGGAGGGGTGGAGTGCCACATGTGGTGGAGGGGAAGGTGCGGAGGTGTGGTGCATTGGGGAGAGGTCTGGAGGCGCTGCGGGTACTGTACATGCCATAAAGGGTAGTTGGAGGGTATGCAGTAACAGGGCCAGGACAGGGGTGACAGGGTCAGAACAGGGTTGACGGGGCCAGGACAGGGGTGACGGGGCCAGGACAGGGGCGACGGGGCCAGAACAGAAATGACAGGGACAGGATAGGGGTGACAGGGCCAGGGTAGGGGCGGCAGGACCAGGACAGGGGTGACAGGGCCAGTATAGGGTTGACAGGGCAAGCACAGGGGTGACAGGGCCAGGATAGGGGTAACAGGGCCAGCATAAGGGTGACAGGGCCAGGATAAGGGTGAAAGGGCCAGGATAAGGGTGAAAAGGCCAGGATAAGGGTGGCAGGGCAAGGCCAGGGGTGACAGGGACATGACAGAACACAGGGCACGGGAGAGATTGGTATTAGGGACAAAACAGTGGTGACAGACAGATGTGTCTTACCGGAGTCACTGCTGCTGGCTGCTGCTTGTTGCCTTATAGGTAATTGTCTGCACTTAGTATAATATTAGGGCAATGGATATTGTCTGAATCAAAATATAATTCATTATAAATAGGCGATGTTACCATAGTGGACAGTATACTGGATATATATAGTAAGGAATAGATATGAAATAAGTTTGAATGTATGAGGTAATGTTTAGCTGATTTAAGAGATTAGGTTTGTGTATGTGTTTATATAGATATACTGTATATTTGTGTTTTACAGCAAGATGGTAAAAAAATAGTGTAGGGAACAGGTTTATTCTGCTCTAGTCATAAATAAGGCCAGAGAGGTTACAGTAAGATCAAGAGTCATTGTAGAGAAAAGGTATTAGGCCATAAATGATAATAGGTATGTGACAGAGCTCTGTTGGTCATTGGAATTCACAGGTGTGCTTACAGTAGATCAGAATCTACTGGTTTGTCTATTGTCCAGTGAAGGTTAAAAGCTAGGGAGTATAAATTAACTACTATGAAAAGAGATCACATCCATTGATAAAACATTGTGTAACCGACCCCAGGAAAACTTGTCAATACAACAGAACTTTGGATGAAAAGACATTCCAGATTTTACAATACTATACTTGCTTAAGGCAGTGTGGACACCACACTTTTATGACACCATGCCTCCGTGAACAGGACACGACAGCCCAGTTCAATGTTTGTTTTATTACACCTTGGAATCTGACAAACCTATAATTACCTATTCCATTGGAAACTATGAGAATATGATAGTTTGAATTGGTAAAATATGAGATAAAAGGACCAGACTTGTAGTTAGGAGTTAGAAGGAAGAGGGAGAGGGAGAAGAAGAAGGAGAAGGAAGGAAGTCAGTCAGGAGGAGAAGTCACGGAGAACATGCAGAAGGAATGATTCTTGGGATGGCAATCTTTAACTTGCAAGTATAAATATGATAATAATTGAAACTGTTTGTGAAACTTATGTCATGTTGTTTTATGTTATGTAACGAAGGAAACATAGCATAGCTTAATATAATTATAATTAGTATATATATCACTACTGTGTATATCTTATTCTGTACGATTTGATCTGCCTGTAAATAAAGAATCATATAAAAAGAGCGGTAATATTCAAGCTTGAACTCTCTTTAAGGAATCTTAACTTAATAACTTCATAAGTCATATGTATAAGGACTGCATATATGTATCAGCCAATTAGTTTGTAAGCCTGACATAATATATTTGCAGATATATATGATAAATGCATATTAATTGAAATATATCCATATATTAAATACCATATATGATATATTAAATATTAATATTCATAAATATGATTCCATAAATCAATATTGGCGACCACGAATTGGACTTGTTATTACTGAATCTGATTATCTGATCTATAATATTTATGAGGAGTAGCAGATGCTATAAGCTGGCTACCAAATCTGCAGAATCACGGTGGGGATGTATCTATGAAAATTTATTACCATTGTGTAATGTCAATTTTGTATTCTGTATAACCTAGGATAAATGTGTTAGTGCAATATACGTTATTTTAACTAACATAATATCTATTAGGAAGCAGCACCAAAGGCTATAAGCCTGCTGGCAAAATACAAGATCACAGTGGAATAGGTTACAAATGAGAATAAAGAATTTAAAGGCCTAGAATAGAAAATGTGCACAGTGGAAAAGAGTATTTCCAAATAAATGTATAAATGTACCAGGTATTAGAGTTTAACCTTAAGACACCGGTCAATCTTAAGGAGAGGATACCTTCAGTACTAAAAACAAAGAATATATAAATTTAGCATTGAAATGTTAAAAATGCAAAAGTTTTCTGTAGCATTTAGAAAAATGCGCAGAACTGCGGCTCTAGAAGCCAAACAGAAATGTAAAGAAGAATCAGGTTCACGTCTTCGTAAGGCGTGCCTGACCATTAATGCAAAAATGCATTCGTTATTTAAGTCCCTTAAACAGAAAAATAAACAGAAAAAGTTTGGGGCAGAAGCGAAAAGCCTGACAGTTTGTAATCAAATTGTCAAGATCTCTGATGAAGAGATAACATCCAGCAAGCAAGCTGAGATAGAAACACCAAACAGGAATAGTGTTGAGGTATGTGAAACTCTGTACACAGAGTCTACAGGAGTCAGAAATGACTTAATCAGTCAAGATCCTAAAATTAAGGAAAGTTACATGTTGCAGGACTGCATCAATGTGCAGCGCATGGAGTCTGCTATGGTCACACAGACCACCAGCAGAACAGCCTCTGTGGTAAAGGAAGAAAGTAGCAATGTGCCGGATGTGTCTATCATCAGACAGCACATTAATGTAAAGGAGGTAGCAGCAATAGGAGATGTCCCCTATACTGTGTCTAGTAAGGGGGAAGATCATTGTAACTCAGATTATGAGTATTCTGCTGAATACACTCTCAGAGTTCCCAATGTAAATGAAGAATTTGTTATGCCCTTAGGCAAAGGTGAATTGTCAGCAGATTTAAACACTGATAGCAGCAGTACAGTGCACACAGGGGTGGGGAAGTTCCCCATGGTGAAAACTCCCATGGCAACCAGAGTTGCAAACCTTGAAATGTATTCACCTGGAAACATGTTTAAAGGGAAAATCCATGAAATTAATTCAGGAATGCATGTTTACAAACAAAGTTCCCAAACTTATGTAACCCCCACAGAGCACTCAGAGACTTCTAGTGATGGTGCAAATGTTTGCATGCTCTCAGAGAGACCACATGCAGAGTGTCATTCTGCAAACCACACACCAATTAACAATGACAAAAAGGATCACCAGGATGAAAATGTTTTTATGCCCTGGTGCCATAACCATTTTATTACAGGTGTGGAAAGACAGAAAGCCCTGGGACCTGCAATACATATTTGGCAAAGTTTAACAAGTTTCTCTCCCCACAAAAGTAGGTTTTTTCAGAAGCTCCAAGATTCTTCCAAACTAAGGAGCCACACCAAGCAGCAAACGCTATGGTTAAAGACAGTCTGGGACCAGGCTGCATCACAAGGGAGTATGGTCACAAGTGAATACGGTAGTATCATTCCTTTACTTGTTAGATCCAATGAAGCCATTGTTTGCTTTGATGTTCAAACAGCCACAGTTTCCAAATTAAACCTGCATCATATCTGCAGCGACAATTGTGCTGTCATTGACACACAATGTGACAGGAAAGATTGGCACAGGCCAGAAACAATTGTTTGTTTGTTATTCAATCGTTAAAAGACACATTTGTAAATTCTGTACCTGATAACATGCAGCAGATAGGACAGAATGCATAGCAAGCTATGTTAAATCACTGTATAAATATCTGTGATAGTCATTGTATGTATTTTTGTTTGATTCATAGTAATCCTGGCAACCTGTATACAGAATGGTGCAAGACTCCAAAAAGACTCCAATTTACAAGGGAAAAGGTCTTCATTAACCCTTTCATCGCTGCTATCCAGCAAAATCTACATAGCATCCCTAAAGACTGATATATGGACAAATCCTCAAGGAGTTTTCCAGTTTCACAAGAAAGGGGAAGGTTTTCATTAACCCTTTCATCACAAGTAATCATTACTTGTCTTTCAAACTACATGTACACTCCCACAACAGTGTACAGCACATCTCATCACTGTGATTATACAGAACTGTCTCATCCCTTCATATACCTTAATCACATATATGTAAACATTTGTCTGAGATATATTTTATATCATTGCATATATACCTTGTAAATATTTTATGTTTTTTTTATATATTACACAGTAGATACTACCTATGCTTCCTTCGTAAAAGCTTCAAAAGTAATTAAATATCTAATACAGGATGGTATACCGCGTTATAACAAATTGGGCCGAGATTATTAAGTGGGATGAATAATTCTCTTAATAAAGACTGTCACAAGTCTAAGATAATTATTTGTAGCATAACAGGGTCACTGTATATGCACATGGCTGCATATAAAATAATATTGGATGGAATTAGATATATTTAAAGCCATTCCTAAATGATATTTAATATCTGTTTGAAGCAAAATTATATTCATTTATTGTATTGATAGGATGTTACTATATACACATCAAAAGCATTTTAAATAATTATTAGTCAAAATATAGGTAGGATAGAAAACGCCTTTATATGGGTTAAACTGGTATAAGTTTATGTAAGATTGAGATGTATAAATAGGTACAAGGTAGAATAAGGAGATTTAAGACTGCATGGTAATTTATTCAGTGAGGAAATACAGAACAGAGTAGGTGTACTACTCACAGCCATTTGTGGTACTATTGCCCGAAGACAATTAAGACCTACTATTAACAAGCAAGGAAAGAAAGAAAGAAAGAAAAAAAAAAAGACTGTTTCATATATGCCTGTTCTATTCAAAATCACAACCTGTTTGTGCAAAAGCAATATGGACACTGGTCACAACTGCGGCATTGGATAAACGCAAAGGAAACAGAACTGCTAAAGACTGTATAAAGACTATTACTATTACTGAGGGTCGTCACAAGTACTGAATGTTCAAGACACAGCACTCGACGTACACAGCCCTCTGCCTCAAACAGCGAAATGGCAAGCAAAGGAGCAGCTGCTACGAAGAATTCTACTTCTAGTAATGGTGCAAATGTTGCAAACGCAAGGCCATAATGCAAACGCAAGGCATCTCCAATTGCAAGCAAACCACGCAGATGACAGTCTTATCCCAGTAAATTGCTACATACAAGAACAGCAAAAATGTCCAAACGTACTGATCCAGATACAGAAAAAAGGTCTACAATTGGGCTATGGTATTCCAAATGTCTGTAGAAATTAGTTTTCCTCATGAATACTGAATAAAAACCTCAGTTTTGTCTGCTTTAGTTAAAAAGTAGAATAAGGTTAGGTAAGCTAAGAATTTTTAGAGATTTTTAAAATCATAATGGTTATTATTATTACACTTATGGTATATATTATGGTTACAACGAAAGTTATGTTTGAAGGAATATTTTGAAATGTATTTGGAAGCAATTACGCTAGTTTAATGTGTGGCCAATCAAAAGAATTTCTCATGGCCACAAGGGGGCGACTGTTGCCTTATAGGTAATTGTCTGCACTTAGTATAATATTAGGGCAATGGATATTGTCTGAATCAAAATATAATTCATTATAAATAGGCGATGTTACCATAGTGGACAGTATACTGGATATATATAGTAAGGAATAGATATGAAATAAGTTTGAATGTATGAGGTAATGTTTAGCTGATTTAAGAGATTAGGTTTGTGTATGTGTTTATATAGATATACTGTATATTTGTGTTTTACAGCAAGATGGTAAAAAAATAGTGTAGGGAACAGGTTTATTCTGCTCTAGTCATAAATAAGGCCAGAGAGGTTACAGTAAGATCAAGAGTCATTGTAGAGAAAAGGTATTAGGCCATAAATGATAATAGGTATGTGACAGAGCTCTGTTGGTCATTGGAATTCACAGGTGTGCTTACAGTAGATCAGAATCTACTGGTTTGTCTATTGTCCAGTGAAGGTTAAAAGCTAGGGAGTATAAATTAACTACTATGAAAAGAGATCACATCCATTGATAAAACATTGTGTAACCGACCCCAGGAAAACTTGTCAATACAACAGAACTTTGGATGAAAAGACATTCCAGATTTTACAATACTATACTTGCTTAAGGCAGTGTGGACACCACACTTTTATGACACCATGCCTCCGTGAACAGGACACGACAGCCCAGTTCAATGTTTGTTTTATTACACCTTGGAATCTGACAAACCTATAATTACCTATTCCATTGGAAACTATGAGAATATGATAGTTTGAATTGGTAAAATATGAGATAAAAGGACCAGACTTGTAGTTAGGAGTTAGAAGGAAGAGGGAGAGGGAGAAGAAGAAGGAGAAGGAAGGAAGTCAGTCAGGAGGAGAAGTCACGGAGAACATGCAGAAGGAATGATTCTTGGGATGGCAATCTTTAACTTGCAAGTATAAATATGATAATAATTGAAACTGTTTGTGAAACTTATGTCATGTTGTTTTATGTTATGTAACGAAGGAAACATAGCATAGCTTAATATAATTATAATTAGTATATATATCACTACTGTGTATATCTTATTCTGTACGATTTGATCTGCCTGTAAATAAAGAATCATATAAAAAGAGCGGTAATATTCAAGCTTGAACTCTCTTTAAGGAATCTTAACTTAATAACTTCATAAGTCATATGTATAAGGACTGCATATATGTATCAGCCAATTAGTTTGTAAGCCTGACATAATATATTTGCAGATATATATGATAAATGCATATTAATTGAAATATATCCATATATTAAATACCATATATGATATATTAAATATTAATATTCATAAATATGATTCCATAAATCAATATGCTGTTCCACTCGAACCTGTTGGGATCTGCTGCTGCTGGAGACTTGGCATGGCTGACTCTCTCAGGCTGGAGTCCTGCTTCCTCTGCCCGTCCGCATCCCTCCCCCCCTCCTCAGTCACACACCGCAGACCTCGCGCAGCTGCCGGGCACTGTGGTAAGGTGAGACTGGAAATGACTGGCTAGCCCCCAGGAGATGCTGCGGCTGGAGGGAGGAGGGGGTCATAGCATGCACGTGGCGCGGACCTTGCGGCTGCCGGGCACTGTGGTAAGGGGAGACTGGGGGTGACTGGTTAGCTCCCAGGAGACGCTGCGGCTGGAGGGAGAAGTGGGTCGGAGCCTGGAAGCAGCTCGGATTTCTGCAGCGCTACCCGCCAGCTAAAGTGTGTGAATGAGCTGGGCGCACCTCACTGCGGGTGGCAGCGCTGCAGCTAGCGGTGGGGTTGCCGGGGCTGGAGATAACAGAGGCAGTACGGAACCTGCACAGCTGCAGGTGCCCCACAAAACTGCAGCTAAGAAGCGTGGAGTGTGCCAGAAAGTGACGCTCCTCCGCGCCAGAGAGACCCTGCTGAGTATGCCGATGTGGGGGGTCAAGCACACAGTGAGCCGGTGCCCGTCTGTCTGTATGACATACCCCTCACACACCCCCATACCTCCCAAATGTCCCGATTTTCGCGGGACAGTCACAATTTTTGGGGTCTGTCCCGCTGTCCCACCCTCGGGTCGCAGTGTCCCGCGGTGGGGGGGGGGGGGGGCAGTTGGAAAGCTCCTGTACTCGCTGTTCTGCTTAGCAGAGCAGCGGTGAATAGTGGAGACAGAGGGAGAGGGGGCATTAGGGGGTACGGATTAAGGGGGGGGTTCCAGCAGCAGAGCCGGATTAAGGTGGGGGGGTGGGAAGGGGGTACGTACCGTTGGCCCCGACTGGAGTAGCTCTGTCCCAGCTCAGAAGCTCCCCCCCCCCGTACTGCCAGCAACAACGGCAGCATTGTGCTACAGTCAGCATACGCTGCTGCGTGTTGGCAGGTCTTTGGTGTTACAGGGAGGCAGCAGTCTCCCTGCTTTCTTCTGCCTGTGCGGGTGTGTAGGGGGGAGCGACCACCTCCTCTGTATTTAGCCCTAGCTGAGGGGCAAAAATCCCATTAAAAAAATAAAAATCGGAATTTGCGTAAGGGGGCGTGGCCGCGCGTCCCACAATTAGGCCACGCCCCCAACCCCACAGCAGGCACAGCAATGTGATAGGGCTCCCCTGTCTCAAGTGCCCTGGGCCCCCCGGACTCATAATCAGCCCCTGGGGGCATGCCAGCAGCTCACAGAGTGCTGGGCATGCCCCCTCACTGACGAAAACGGGGACCCTCCCGTGAAGCCACGCCCCCTTTTTGCCGAGTGTGTGTCCCTCCTTCTGCCTGAAGAAAGCTCCTGCAGAAAGCTGGGAGGTGTGCACCCCTGCCTGTGCCATGCCCATACTATCTGCTTCTGCTCCTAGTCTCCTGTAGATTTGGCCAGATCTGTGACTCATTTGACTAACTCCGCCCAGTGTTGTGACTCCGCCCAGCGTTAGCAAATGAATCACAAAGTCACAGATCTGATCTATTATATAGGAGATATACATATATATATATACAGTGGTCGAAGTGGGGCGGTATACGACGGTATGGTATACCGCCACTTCTTCCACTGACCCGGAAATGAGCCCAGAAAGTGCAGCAGGAGGCGAGGGAAGTGGCCATCCTGCTGCACATGGTGCTCCCCGTCCCTGCGCGGCGGCTATGTAGAGCGCTGTATTAGCTCACAGCCGCCGTCCGCTGCCCGCTGCTCCCGCTCGCCAGCCGGCCGCCGGCCCCGCTCACCAGCCGCCCGGCGCCAACTCACTGCTGCCAGCAACAAATAAGGTAATGTACCCCTGCTGTCACCTCTCTCCCTGCTGTTCCTGTCGTCACTGTCACTGTCCCTGTCGTCACCCTCCCTGTCGTCACTCTCCCTGTCGTCACTGTCGTCACTCTCCCTGTCATCACTCTCCCTGTCGTCACTCTCCCTGTCGTTACTGTCGTCACTGTTGTCACTCTCCCTGTCGTCACTCTCCCTCTGTCGTCACTCTCCCTCTGTCGTCACTCTCTCTCTGTCGTCACTGTCGTCACTCTCTCCCTGTCGTCACTCTCTCCCCCGTCTCTCTCTCTGTCGTCACTGTCTCTCTCTGTCGTCATTGTCTCTCTCTGTCGTCACTGTCTCTCCCTGTCGTCACTCTCCCTGTCGTCACTCTCCCTGTCGTCACTGTCGTCACTCTCTCCCTGTCGTCAATGTCGTCACTCTCTCCATCGCCACTGTCATCACTCTCTCCCTGTCGTCACTCTCCCTGTCGTCACTCTCACTCTCCCTGTCATCACTGTCGTCACTCTGCCTGTCGTCACTCTCCCTCTGTCGTCACTCTCCCTGTCGTCACTCTCTCTCTCCCTGTCGTCACTGTCTCTCCCTGTCGTCACTGTCTCTCCCTGTAGTCACTGTCTCTCTCTGTCGTCAACTCTCTGTCGTCACTGTCTCTCCCTGTCATCACTGTCTCTCTCTGTCGTCACTCTCTGTCGTCACTCTATCGCTGTCGTCACTCTATCCCTGTCGTCACTGTCTCCCTGTCGTCACTGTCGTCTCTCTCTCCCTGTCGTCACTGTCGTCTCTCTCTCCCTGTCGTCTCTCTCTGCCTGTCGTCTCTCTCTCTCCCTGTCGTCTCTCTCCCTGTCGTCTCTCTCCCTGTCGTCTCTCTCTCCCTGTCGTCTCTCTCTCTCCGTCGTCTCTCTCCCTGTCGTCTCTCTCTCCCTGTCATCACTGTCGTCTCTCTCTCCCTGTCGTCACTCTCTCCCTGTCGTCACTGTCGTCTCTCTCTCCCCGTCTCTCTCTCTCTCTCTTTGTCGTCACTGTCTCTCTCTGTCGTCACTCTCTCTCCCTGTCGTCACTCTCATCACTCACTGTCGTCACTCTCACTGTCGTCACTCTCTCCCCCCCTGTCGTCACTCTCCCTGTTGTCCCTGTCGTCACTCTCTCCCTGTCGTCACTCTCTCCCTGTCGTCACTCTCTCCCCCTGTATCTCCCCGTCATCACTCTCCCTGTCGTCACTCTCCCTGTTGTCCCTGTCATCACTCTCTCCCTGTCGTCACTCTCTCCCACTGTATCTCCCCCTGTCGTCTCTCTCCCTGTCGTCACTGTTTCTCTCTCCCTGTCGTCACTGTCTCTCTCTCCCTGTCGTCACTGTCTCTCTCTCTCCCTGCCGTCACTGTCTCTCTCTCCCTGTCGTCACTCTGTCTGTCCCTGCTGTCACAATTTCGGCTCAGTCAGTGTGCTACAATATGAGTTTTGGCTCATTCAGTGTGCTATAATGTGAATTTCGGCTCATTCAGTGTGCTACAATGTGAATTTCGGCTCATTCAGTGTGCTACAATGTGAATTTCGGCTCATTCAGTGTGCTACAATGTGAATTCCGGCTCATTCAGTGTGCTACAAGGTGAATTTCGGCTCATTCAGTGTGCTACAAGGTGAATTTCGGCTCATTCGGTGTGCTACAATGTGAATTTCGGCTCATTCAGTGTGCTATAATGTGAATTTCAGCTCATTCAGTGTGCTATAATGTGAATTTCGGCTCATTCAGTGTGCTATAATGTGAATTTCGGCTCATTCAGTGTGCTACAATGTGAATTTCGGCTCATTCAGTGTGCTACAAGGTGAATTTCGGCTCATTCAGTGTGCTACAAGGTGAATTTCGGCTCATTCAGTGTGCTATAATGTGAATTTCAGCTCATTCAGTGTGCTATAATGTGAAAGGGGCACCAGTACTAGATAGTATAAGGGGTTCTACTACATGGGACACGCCCCCTATTGGGTGACCATGCCCCCTTTTTGGGTGACCATGCCCCTTTTGGGTGGTCACGCCCCCTTTTCTGGAGCGCGAGAGCCTAATTACATCCTTGACTTTTGCATACCCCCACTTCAAAATTTCCACTTCGACCACTGTATATATATATATATTATATATATATATATATATATAGGCACCAATATTTTCCTTGCCTCCGGGCAACTGGGTCAAACTTACGCCACTGTATGGGGGTCATTCCGACCCGTTTGCACGCAGTGGTTCTTCGCTGCGGACGGGTCTGGAATGCGCATGCGCGTCGTTGCCCGGCGAGAGAAGAAAGCAGTCGCAGCGGTGACCGCAAGAAGATGGACAGCAAGAGGGCATTCTGGGGCGTCAACTTACCGTTTGCTGCTGTTTACGGGGAGTGGTAAGTAAAATGCAGGTGTGTCGAGGCGAACGGAGGGCGGAGGTGTGATGTCAAAGTCGGCCCCATCATCGCTGGATCCGTCGCACAGGGTAAGTATGTCCAGGGCTGGTCTTGTTTTGAGTGAAACTTTTTTAGCATAGCAGGGCTGCACAAGCGAACGCAGCCCTGCTATGCTAAAATACACTCCCCCATAGGGAGAGATTAGTTGATCGCACCAGCAGCCAAAAGTTGCTACGTGCGATCAACTCGGAATGAGGGCCTATGCATGCAACCTCCCAACACTGGCTGATGGTAATTCATGACGGAGCTATGGTACGTCATTCATAGGCGTGTCTGCATCTCAGTGGCCATGCCCTGCCCACTATGTTGGCGTTTTTCACATAACACCATATTTATAGAAATATCTCCCACTCTACCACAAATCTTGGCAAATGTCCTTAACTCAGGACGGCAGGTTTGTCCTCTGAAATCGGGATAGTATTGCTGCATGGATGGTACTTGGGAATTGAGCTGCAAAAGCTGAAGATTGTATTGCCAGAAACCTCGTCCCACTACAAAACATCCTTTCACAGAAATTTCACTCATCTCTAGGCCTAACAAACTCTTATTTATTGTAAGAGAAAGAACCACAAAATACTGGCACCTTCTGAGACTAGCACAATAAGGAGAGCCAGGCGTCAGTGAGGGTCCGCGGCCTGTAGGATCAGTGCAATCCCTGGGTTAGAGGACAGTACAGAAATCTAGACGTATACACTTTCTCTTGTTCTGCAGAATATGTCACCTCCAGAATTTTCCTATGAGTCCTCCATGATCCATCCCAAAGGTACGGTCTCCTTATGGCCAGAGGAATGCAGATAATTACTATTAATGCATCCACTAGGACAGAGGTTTCCAAACTGTGCGCCGTGGCTCCCTGGGGTGCCTCGGGACACTTGCAGGGGTGCCCTGTGTTGGTGGTCCAGGACCAAATCAAATTATTCATGGTCAATATAATAGGCAAAACCAGTGCTGGTGGCTGCCAGTCATAAAATATGTGGCCAAACAGAAGCAAATCTTGTCCCTCACCACACAACTGACCCTAAGGATGACACATAAACGCGATCTACTTAATGTAATATTTCTTTCTAAATTTCTCAATAAGAAATTTTTGGCCTAGGGGTGCCGTGAAAAAAATTCTGATATTCTAGGGTGCCGTGATTCAAAAAAGTTTGGACACCACTGCACTAGGACCCTGATTCATACGTAGCCTGGTACTCATGTACACCAGCACACAAGCTAGTCCAACCTACTCCTTCTTTAGAAAAACTTCTATAACTACAATATTTGCTTAGTAATAATTGTGTTTAATTTATTATTATTATTAATAATAATAATAATAATAATAATAATAATAATATCCTTTAAGGCTAAGGAAACATTGGTGGTTCCAGCATCTATTTATAGAACTCTGGCCTCGCAAACTATTTTTCAAGCTGTGCTAGTATGACCCCTGGGACACAAGGTGGATGAATGCCCGTGGGTCATTAGCCTAAGGGTTTGGTATTTGTGTCTCTGCATCATATACTTCACGCTTCCCTATTGTGACATGAAATTATAAGGCACCTTTGCCTCTTGTATGCTAGATGCAGATAACTGGCATCGGAACAGCGCTGGGGAGCTGCAATAGGTGGAGAATTTTTATTAACAGGAATTTTAACATATCCTGGGGTAAATTTACTAACATTCGTATTTTCCCGTTTCAGGTCAAAGTTCAATCACGAATGACATCGAAAGTGTAAAACTGCAACTTTTTGAATTTATTACGACTAATTTACTAAGCTGTCGTATTCGGGTTTTTCTTTTGTTCCGATGTCGATGTCAATCGTGGTTTTTTTTTTTTTTTACGGCAGTGATTAGCAAAACACTGCCGACTTTTTAAAAATGAATCTCGGCCGGATCTGTGTGATCCGTGCTGGGGTTCATTTTTTTTTTTTTAAAATTAAACAGTGTAAAATAAAAAAAAAAATTGCGTGGGGTCCCCCCTCCTAAGCATAACCAGCCTCGGGCTCTTTGAGCCGATCCTGGTTGCAGAAATATGGGGAAAAAATTGACAGGGGTTCCCCCATATTTAAGCAACCAGCATCGGGCTCTGCGCCTGGTCCTGGTTCCAAAAATACGGGGGACAAAAAGAGTAGGGGTCCCCCGTATTTTTAAAACCAGCACCGGGCTCCACTAGCTGGACAGATAATGCCACAGCCGGGGGTCACTTTTATACAGTGCCTTGCGGCCGTGGCATCAAAAATCCAACTAGTCACCCCTGGCCGGGGTACCCTGCGGGAGTGGGGACCCCTTCAATCAAGGGGTCCCCCCCCCCAGCCACCCAAGGGCCAGGGGTGAAGCCCGAGGCTGTCCCCCCCATCCAATTGGCTGCGGATGGGGAGCTGATAGCCTTTTGTGAAAATGACAAGATATTGTTTTTAGTAGCAGTACTACAAGGCCCAGCAAGCCTCCCCCGCATGCTGGTACTTGGAGAACCACAAGTACCAGCATGCGGCGGAAAAACGGGCCCGCTGGTACCTGTAGTACTATTACTAAAAAAATACCCAAAAAAAGACAAGACACACACACCGTGAAAGTAAAGATTTATTACATACATGCACACAAACATACATACATACTTACCTTATGTTCACACGCAGGTCGGTCCTCTTCTCCAGTAGAATCCAAGGGGTACCTGTTGAATAAATTCTACTCACCAGATCCAGGGTCCCAGGGTCCTCGGGGCAACCATTTGCAATCCACGTACTTGACTAAAATAACAAAACGGATACCCGAGCCACGAACTGAAAGGGGCCCCATGTTTTCACATGGGACTCCTTTCCCCGAATGCCAGAAACCCACTCTGACTTCTGTCTAAGTGGGTTTCTTCAGCCAATCAGGGAGCGCCACGTTGTAGCACTCTTCTGATCGGCTGTGTGCTCCTGTACTGACTGACAGGCGGCACACGGCAGTGTTACAATGTAGCGCCTATGCGCTCCATTGTAACCAATGGTGGGAACTTTCTGCTCAGCGGTGACGTCACTTTAGGTCAACCGCAGGGCAGAAAGTTCCCACCATTGGTTACAATGGAGCGCATAGGCGCTACATTGTAACACTGCCGTGTGCCGCCTGTCACTCAGTACAGGAGCACACAGCCGATCAGGAGAGTGCTACAACGTGGCGCTCCCTGATTGGCTGAAGAAACCCACTTAGACAGAAGTCAGAGTGGGTTTCTGGCATTCGGGGAAAGGAGTCCCATGTGAAAACATGGGGCCCCTTTCAGTTCGTGGCTCGGGTATCCGTTTTTTTTATTTTATTCAAGTACCTGGATTACAAATGGTTGCCCCGAGGACCCTGGGACCCTGGATCTGGTGAGTAGAATTTATTCAACAGGTACCCCTTGGATTCTACTGGAGAAGAGGACTGACCTGCGTGTGAACATAAGGTAAGTATGTATGTATGTTTGTGTGGATGTATGTAATAAATCTTTACTTTCACGGTGTGTGTGTGTCTTGTCTTTTTTTGGGTATTTTTTTAGTAATAGTACTACAGGTACCAGCGGGCCCGTTTTTCCCCCACATGCTGGTACTTGTGGTTCTCCAAGTACCAGCATGCGGGGGAGGCTTGCTGGGCCTTGTAGTACTAAAAACAATATCTTTTCATTATCACAAAAGGCTATCAGCCCCCCCATCCGCAGCCCATTGGATGGGGGGGGACAGCCTCGGGCTTCACCCCTGGCCCTTGGGTGGCTGGGGGGGGACCCCTTGATTGAAGGGGTCCCCACTCCCCCAGGGTACCCCGGCCAGGGGTGACTAGTTGGATTTTTGATGCCACGGCCGCAGGGCACTATATAAAAGTGACCCCCGGCTGTGGCATTATCTGTCCAGCTAGTGGAGCCCGATGCTGGTTTTAAAAATACGGAGGACCCCTACTCTTTTTGTCCCCCGTATTTTTGGAACCAGGACCAGGCGCAGAGCCCGATGCTGGTTGCTTAAATATGGGGGAACCCCTGTCATTTTTCCCCACATATTTTTGCAACCAGGATCGGCTCAAAGAGCCCGAGGCTGGTTATGCTTAGGAAGGGGGACCCCACGCAATTTTTTTAAGAAAATAACCACTTTCCCACCCCTTCCCACTGATATACATGCACGGATCTCATGGATCCCTGCATGCCTATACAATCACGGATTAAAAAAGCAGGTCTGTTTTTTTTTAGCACTTTTTTACGAGTTGTAATTTTTCACGGCAGTGTTTTTTTTTTTTTTTTTGCACTTCTTAGTAAATTACCGAGATTCATAGTTAAACAGCCGCGTTTTGACCGATGGTGTATTCATTCGTAATTTTTTTGTTGGACTTCCAAAAAATTACGAATGCCCTCATCACTGCCGTGATTATTGCTTAGTAAATTACCGAGATGACACTTTGATGAAAAAACGGCATCTCGGTCAAAATCGGGAGCTTAGTAAATATACCCCCCTGTATGTAACATATATGTGTGATCTTACGCCCTCTGCTGGCTATTTTCTTGAATTGCAAACCAAATCATGCGAAAGCCGGTAGTTACTTTACCTATGATATTAGAGATGTTGGAGAACTCTAGCTGGCAATGTAATGTGCATCAACAGGGTAGGGTAGATACGGTAGCTCCCTGCTCTACTTGAAGTTACAATCCATATTCCAACACACACAATAGGATTACTTAAGCCAACAGCCAACTAAACTATCAGTGAGTCCTTGGAGTGTGGGGTGTGACACAGGAACAGCCAAGATAAACTGGGGCAACATACTCTGGGGGAACATACAGACTCCGCACAGATAAGGTCTTAGTCAGAACTGAAGAATGATGTGAGGCAGAAATGCTAACCACCGTGCCATTGTGCAGTACTGTCAACACTTAAGGGTGAAACAGTTTGAAAATCTTTTCAATTCTATTATTTTAGCAGTAGGATACTGTGAGGGTTGCTTTATGGAGGGTGTAAGTGGTGGTGGGTGAGTGTACGGGGTATGCAGCAGCACAGACAGACAAGACTAAGGTTGCAGAGAATGTAAATCCAGGTGTACGAGTGACAGATTCCTAAGGGCCACACGTACTGTGGGGTAAAAGAGACAATAATACCCCTTACCAAGTTATGTTGTAGGGTTATCACTGTAATGTGTGTGATGGAGTAAGGTTCTCACTGTAATGCGTGTGATGGATAAGGTTATCACTGTAATGCGTGTGATGGATAAGGTTATCACGGTGAGGCGTGTGATGGATAAGGTTATCACTGTAATGCGTGTTATGGAGTAAGGTTATCACTGTAATGCGTGTGATGGAGTAAGGTTATTACTGTAATGCGTGTGATGGATAAGGTTATCACTGTAATGCGTGTTATGGAGAAAGGTTATCACTGTAATGCGTGTTATGGTTAAGTTTATCACTGTAATGCGTGTGATGGAGTAAGTTTATCACTGTAATGCATGTGATGGAGTAAGGTTATCACTGTAATGCGTGTGATGGATAAGGTTATCACTGTAATGCGTGTGATGGATAAGGTTATCACTGTAATGCGTGTGATGGATAAGGTTATCACTGTAATGTGTGTGATGGATAAGGTTATCACTGTAATGCGTGTGATGGATAAGGTTATCACTGTAATGCGTGTGATGGATAAGGTTATCACTGTAATGCCTGTGATGGATAAGGTTATCAGCGCATGATGGATAAGGTTATCACTGTAATGCGCATGATGGATAAGGTTATCACTGTGATGTGTGTGATGGGAGTAAGGTTATCACTGTAATGCGCATGATGGAGTAAGGTTATCACTGTACTGTGTGTGATGAAGGTTATCACTGTAAGGTACGTGATGGAGTAAGGTTATCACTGTGATGCGTGTGATGGAGTAAGGTTATACTGTAATGCGTGTGATGGAGTAAGGTTATCACTGTACTGCGTGTGATGAAGGTTATCACTGTAAGGTACGTGATGGAGTAAGGTTATCACTGTGATGCATGCAATGGAGTAAGGTTATCACTGTAATGCGTGTGATGGAGTAAGGTTATCACTGTAATGCGTGTGATGAGGGTTATCACTGTACTGCGTGTGATGGAGTAGGGTTATCACTGTAATGCGTGTGATGGAGTAAGGTTATCACTGTGATGCGTGTGATGGAGTAAGGTTATCACTGTACTGCGTGTGATGAGGGTTATCACTGTAATGCGTGTGATGGAGTAGGGTTATCACTGTAATGCGTGTGATGGAGTAAGGTTATCACTGTGATGCGTGTGATGGAGTAAGGTTATCACTGTAATGCGTGTGATGGAGTAAGGTTATCACTGTAATGCGTGTGATGAGGGTTATCACTGTAATGCGTGTGATGGAGTAAGGTTATCACTGTAATGCGTGTGATGGAGTAAGGTTATCACTGTAATGCGTGTGATGAGGGTTATCACTGTAATGCGTGTGATGGAGTAAGGTTATCACTGTAATGCGTGTGATGGAGTAAGGTTATCACTGTGATGCGTGTGATGGAGTAAGGTTATCACTGTACTGCGTGTGATGGAGTAAGGTTATCACTGTGATGCGTGTGATGGAGTAAGGTTATCACTGTGATGCGTGTGATGGAGTAAGGTTATCACTGTACTGCGTGTGATGGAGTAAGGTTATCACTGTGATGCGTGTGATGAAGTAAGGTTATCACTGTAATGCGTGTGATGGAGTAAGGTTATCACTGTACTGCGTGTGATAAAGGTTATCACTGTAATGCGTGTGATGGAGTAAGGTTATCACTGTAATGCGTGTGATGGAGTAAAGTTATCACTGTGATGCATGTGATGGAGTAAGGTTATCACTGTACTGCGTGTGATGAAGGTTATCACTGTAATGCGTGTGATGGAGTAGGGTTATCACTGTAATGCGTGTGATGGAGTAAGGTTATCACTGTACTGCGTGTGATAAAGGTTATCACTGTAATGCGTGTGATGGAGTAAGGTTATCACTGTAATGCGTGTGATGGAGTAAAGTTATCACTGTGATGCATGTGATGGAGTAAGGTTATCACTGTACTGCGTGTGATGAAGGTTATCACTGTAATGCGTGTGATGGAGTAGGGTTATCACTGTAATGCGTGTGATGGACTAAGGTTACCACTGTGATGTGTGTGATGGAGTAGGGTTATCACTGTAATGCGTGTGATGAGGGTTATCACTGTACTGCGTGTGATGGAGTAAGGTTATCACTGTACTGCGTGTGATGAAGGTTATCACTGTAATGCGTGTGATGGAGTAAGGTTATCACTGTGATGCATGTGATGGAGTAGAGTTATCACTGTAATGCGTGTGATGAGGGTTATCACTGTAATGCGTGTGATGGAGTAGGGTTATCACTGTAATGCGTGTGATGGACTAAGGTTACCACTGTGATGTGTGTGATGGAGTAGGGTTATCACTGTAATGCGTGTGATGAGGGTTATCACTGTACTGCGTGTGATGGAGTAAGGTTATCACTGTTCTGCATGTGATGAAGGTTATCACTGTAATGCGTGTGATGGAGTAAGGTTATCACTGTGATGCATGTGATGGAGTAGGGTTATCACTGTAATGCGTGTGATGGAGTAAGGTTATCACTGTAATTTGGGGGCAGAACCTGTTATGACCTCTTTTGGATGCTATCTGCTTAGTTAACTCATGTATACTGGCAGTAAGTGTAAGGGGGCCAATAGGGTGTACTCCACAGACGCCCCCAACTGCAATTACAGGCGCTATATGGCGTCACACATGTGCTGTCACTGGCATTTCCCCAACAAGTGGATGACAAAGACTTCAGGTATGCTCGAGAGTATGTGTGTGTACAAAATGTACATGTGTGTAGTGTATATATGGCTGTAGGTGCGTGTCCTGGAATTTGTGTGTCCTGCAATTTGCGTGTATATCTGAGTAAATGAGTTTATATAAGTACAAGGGTGGTTCAATAAATAGGGTAACAAGACTTCTCAATGCGTGGGATGTGGTTAAAATCCCGACAGTTGATGATTTAGGATAAGGATAGGAATAGTGTAAAAAACTTACTACATTTAGTCCGGATTTTGGCCGTCGGGATCCCGACAGCCAGGATTCCGTACCCAACCGAATTGCATACATTTATTCAACTCGTACATATATGTATATTCAATAGTATGGCCTTGGTACAGATTTTTCCACATAGTGACCATACTTGTCTAAGCATTTGTTCCAACGTTACACCAAGGCATCTATCCCGACACAGAAGAAATCAGTACCAAGCACCTAAAGCCTGCTTGCTGAACTTCACCGTTGGTTCAGTTGTCAATCACCTTCCACCGAGGTGTTTCTCCAATGGTCCAAAGAGACCACTGAATTAACTGGAATGTGTCTGTCCTCCTGAATCAGACCTTCAATGCGGCACAAATTGTCAGCTGTGGGGGACGTGCTTTGCCAGGCTTATCACAGCTCATCTTGAACATCTGTTCTGCCGTTGCCAAAGGTCATGCACTAAATCCAAACCTGTTTCCATGAGATGACGCTATCACTGTACACCTTGACAAGTTGGTGATGAATTCCGCTGCTGATGTGCCCTTTAGATGCAGAATTCTGATCACACTACGCACCTCAATGTGTGACCATGTTTCTACCAGCCCCGCCATCTTACACCTGATGTTGAGGACAGTATGACTGATGTATGAGGCGCAGTCCAATGGCCTTGAGGGGAAGCAGAGGTCTACCTGCTCTGGCCTGGTGGGAGATGAGACTGAAATAGAGAACATTAGACACGTGATGGGTCGTTACCTTGCTTATTGAACCTACCTCACATATATGTGCATGATGTATGTGTGCATGATACATGTATATAGGCATGTGTAGTGGAATCTGCATGTATGTGTGCTGTAAATATGTGCAAGTATATATGTTGCGTATTTTGTATAACCTGGAGTCCTGTTGGAGAAAGAGCACTATATCAGAGTTGCCGACATTCTAGCTGCTCTCTGCGGGAGAGAGCAGCCAGGTCGGCTGAGCAGGGCGGGCAGGGGAGGCTAGATGAAGAGGAGGGGGTGGTCCGGATGCGGGACGGGGGCGGACGGGGGGTGGAGCAAGGGCGGAGTCACGACGACACCTCCTCTAAGCCACGCCCCCACTCTGTAATGCCGCGATCACCGACATTACAATGAAGGGGGCGTGGCTATGATGACGCGATTCTGCAAGAATCGCGTCATCGACTGCCCGGTCCGCCCACTTTACACACTAAGTGGGCGGACGGGCAGGGGGGGACCCCGCAAACAGGGAGACTTGCCTGCTCTTCCGTGGGGCCGGGAGGGTCACCCGATTTTCGGGAGCCTCCCGGCCATTCCGGGAGAGTAGGTAAGTATGCACTATATAAATAAAATTATTATTATTATTATCATTATTATTATCATTATTATTATTATTATTATATATGTGCATGAACATGCGAGTGTGTATTTGTTTAAAAGGTATATGCATGTGAGTGTAGATTCAAGGAAGACAACATGACACTAGTCAATTAAAAAAAACAACTCATGTGAACATCTATCATGACCGGTACTTTGTTTGAACAATAAATATTCACATCTGCTTTATAGAACACTGTAAGAGGAGCAGCCTGACCACAGAGCTTACAATTTAGAAAAATCCAGTTCATGGAAATCTCCATCCAGACACACAACACTAGAGTAATAAGCAAAGCACATATTAGAATTGCAGGGCCTCAACGCTTCGTGTGCGATTCTCTGTCTGGTGGGATTGTGGTTTCTGGGGTGGGGGGGGGATATGAAGATCTGGATGTTGACACTTGATGTAAAGGGCGCCATGAGTCACTGGAACTGGAAAACTGCTTTATATGTAAATATCTGAGGCATCAGTATGTCGCCCACAGCTCAGCACACTGCAAAATATTTACTCCTTATATGATAAATGGACAAGGACGGTGTGCGTGCCTGGAAGGCGTGGGATTTATTACATGTAGTAAACCTGCACAGTGATGTATAAATCCCGGAGCCCACACGGTGAGGCAATCAGAGGAGTTTACAGCCTGTGGGAGGTTTGATAAGAGCCCAATAAATCGATCTGCTGATAAGTGGGCCCTGGACTTGCATTTTTGCACATGGTTTAATTAGGATCCACATGTTTTGACACAGAAAACTGAGCCAAACATGTAACAAGATGTTTCCCTTCTCCATAAACTCACTGATATGCAATTAAACATTAGCACCCTGGATTTTCTCTAGGAAAACGGGACAGTTCTGTATGTTACTGTACAAGTGAACTGCGGAAGGATGCAAGGGTTAGGGTCCAGTTATTTGTGCCATTGGGGCAGATGTATTAACCTGGAGAAGGCATAAGGAAGTGATAAACCAGTGATATGTGCAAGGTGATAAAGGCACCAGCCAATCAGATCCTTCCTAACTGTTAATTTACATATTGGAGCTGATTGGCTGGTGCCTTTATCACCTTGCACATATCACTGGTTTATCACTTCCTTATGCCTTCTCCAGGTTACTACTTCTGCCCCTACAGTATAGTAAAATCCCTGGTTAAATACAAAGAATATTGGCCCTCATTCCGAGTTGTTCGCTCGCAAGCTGCTTTTAGCAGCTTTGCACACGCTAAGCTGCCGCCTACTGGGAGTGAATCTTAGCTTATCAAAATTGTGAACGAAAGATTAGCAGAATTGCGAATAGACACTTCTAAGCAGTTTCTGAGTAGATCCACACTTACTCGGCAACTGCGATCAGTTCAGTCAGTTTCGTTCCTGGTTTGACGTCACAAACACTCCCAGCGTTCGGCCAGACACTCCTCCGTTTCTCAGCCACTCCCGCGTTTTTCCCAGAAACGGTAGCGTTTTTTCGCACACACCCATAAAACGGCCAGTTTCCGCCCAGAAACACCCACTTCCTGTCAATCACATTACGATCACCAGAACGAAGAAAAAACCTCGTAATGCCGTGAGTAAAATACCTAACTGCATAGCAAATTTACTTGGCGCAGTCGCACTGCGGACATTGCGCATGCGCATTAGCGACTAATCGCTCTGTTGCAACAAAAAAATAACGAGCGAACAACTCGGAATGACCCCCATTTATGGGAGATTGTCACCCAAACTTTACTGTAATTTATTCACTTTTTTCAAGTTTTCAATATTCAAATTATTTTGTCATTTATGAAAGAGCAGCCCAGTTTTAAAATCCTCCATCCATTTTGCACGTTTCCCTCATACACAATAAACCAGAGGTTCTCAAACGCGGTCCTCAAGGCACCCAACAGTTCAGGTTTTAGGTACAGTATATCCATGACTCAGCACAGATGGTTAAATCACATTGACTGAGGTGCTGATTAAGTCACCTGTGGCCAAGCATGGATAAACTTACATCTGGACCGTTGAGGACCGCGTTTCAGAACCTCTGCAATAGACTTTAGACCATTTACAGTAGGGCAGATGTATTAAACCTGGATACCGTATAAGGAAGTGATAAATCAATGATACGTGCAAGGACGGAAGATGTAATGGTTAGCATTACTGCCTCACAGCACTGAGGTCATGGGTTCGATTCCCACCATGGCCACACATTCCCACCTGTGTGGAGTTTGTATATTCTCCCAGTGCTTGCATGGGTTTCCTCCGGGTACTCCGGTTTGCTCCCACAATCCAAAAATATATACTGGTAGGTTAATTGGCTCCCAACAAAATTAACCCCAGCATGAATGTGTGTGCGTGTACATGTGATAGGGAATATAGATTGTAAGCTCCACTGGTGCAAGGACTAATGTGAATGGCCAAATATTCTCTGTAAAGCGCTGCGAAATATGTGTGTGCTATATAAATAACTGGTAATAAATAATAAAGGTGATAAACGCACCAGCCTATCAGCTCCTAACTGTTAAATTGCATATTGGAGCTGACTGGCTGGTGCGTTTATCACCTTGCACTTATCACTGGTTTATCACTTCCTTATGCCTTTGCCAGGTTAATACATCTGCCCCTATATCCAGGAAGAACTATGGGGCCTATTCAGCAATCTGTGGCTATAAGGATTATATTTTGTCGCAACAATTTATCTAATAAACATTGCAATTCTCGGCTGCCGGCGAATAGTGGCCCGGATTGGCAAATCACTGCTTTGCCAGGTCAGTCTCTGCAGAAATACACGTGTGGCTGTGGATGGGGGTAAACTGTTTCTGTACACCGTTGGCACAAACATCTGCTTTTGATGGTGATAGAGCTTCTTATCCTTCGTCCACCCCACTATGAAGATCTATTTATAGTAAGAATAATGTTTATTTTCTAATTGTTGAATTCGGTGAACAGAACTTGATTAGGGTGAAACAAGTCCGGCAGCTGATTAAATAGCTAAAAATTTAAGTTTCATATTCATATTATTTGTAAATCTTTCTGAAGTAACAGCGCATATAAACAATGAAAGAAGGCAAATGCAGAAATTGTCATTAGCAAAAATGCATTTGGAACCTGCAGGGGGCGCAACTAGTTCATCACTGGGAGAAAGTGACATCCACATAGGACGATCTCCACCTCACATTGGGGGATTTAATATCAACAGTTACAAGCCGATAGGAGCTCTTTATACGTATAATGGAGAGTGACATGAGAGAGAAAACACCTGGGTCAAAAACAAGGCAAATTAAAGTAAATGGGACTGCTCCGCCTTGTGTGGTCTTCACTCTCTTCTGTGAATGGCCAAATGTCCTCTGTAAAGTGCTGCGGAACATGTGTGCGCTATATAAATAACTGGTAATAAAATACATAACTGTCACTTATGAGAAGAGTTTAAATAATATTTTATTACTTACTACCACCACAGCAGGGCGTGTTGCCCCTACAGGCCCTGAGGTGAGAGGCACCAGCAAAAGCTGGGCATCCCCCACCCCCTTGAGGCCTTCACTACTCTTGAGGCCTCCTCAAAAGCGTGGGCCGCAAGTATGGAGTGCTATCATTGGGCACATATACATTGCTATGTGGTCCGGCGTGGCACTGTTCCACTGCTGGCATCATGCACCTATTTGTACATAATTGCAGCAGTTTCTTGTAGGTAAGGTATAAGCTCCTTGTAGAAGGAGGAGCTTAGCGAATCAGGGTTAGGCACTGGCTAGGTGAGGTCCATGTGACATCTGCCACAGACGTGTGCAAAAATGTAATCAAGTGTAAAATTACAAAATATTTCAATGAGCTTTAATGGGAGGGGGTTATGTGGATTTTGGGGGTGTTCCACTTCCTGGTACAACAGGGCATTTACTGCCTAAAGTATGAATCATATGTATATTTTCTAAATAAGAGTTCAACTAAACCTCTGGCTGGCACCTCTGGGGCGATCCCATAATTATCGGAGGCAGGTGTCATGTGTTTGTTTACCCTCCGTGTGCTTTTAGCAAATGAGTCGTCCTTTTTACTTTAACACTTTTGGTCCGGCCGCATTATTAATGTGGAACGAATTAATAGTTTCTGCATTTTTAAGGCTCAGACTTATTTATGAAACTATAACATGGGAGATATCATGGATATCTCCTGCATTAATTTCAGATACAATGGGGGTCATTGAGACCTGGTTGCCCGCAAGCGTTTTTTTGCAGTGCTGCGACAAGGTAATCGCCGTCTATAGGGGAGAGCGTAATCGCTGTGCAGGGGTGCGATCGGCTGTGCACTGAGCTGCACAAACAAAAGTTTCTGCACAGCGCAGTACTTACTCAGCCGCTGCGACGATCCGGGCCGATGCTGACGTCAGTAATCCTCCTCCCGCACGGCTGGGCACACCTGCTTTTTTCCAGACACTCCCTGAAAATGGTGAGTTGCAGCCCACGAACCCCTTCTGCCTGTCACTCTTCTTGCGATCGCCGGTGCGATCGCTTTCTTCGTAAGGTCTGTCGCATGCTCTGTTCGGACCCGATCGCACGGCTGCGAAAAAAGGCAGCGTGCAAATGGGTCTGAATGACCCCCAATGTGCAGAGCCATACTTATACAGTGTATGGGGATGTTGTAATCTTCCTATGGCAAGAGGATTCAACATGTATGGGAATCCTATCATCGCACATGCACGGTATAAACCGCTGGGAAGGACCCCAGAAGTGTAACGTGTCAGGCTTCGCCAGTCACCTACACCGGCCTGAAGTCGGTTAATGCATAGTCAGTAGGAAATGCAAAAGTCTTCACTGAAAACACTGGGTTCCTCTTCGTGGGGACAGTAGGTTCTTGCTAGCGGGGATGATTTATAAATAGCAACGAAAAGTAAGTTTAATTCACTATTGCAAGTTGGCATAGATAGGTAAACAACGCCAATTTATTTAATAACACGCGTAATGCTGCAGCGACTGAATGGAACCAGACTGCAGGTGTTTGTTGTATGGAGCAATAACCAGGAATGAATAATATATCAATTAACAGTAAAGGGCGTGTGCAATACACATGGGGATTTCAGTGCAAATGAAGCACTGCTGGGAGAAGCCAAATGGCTGGAAACCCTTATCTGTGGTGGAATAGTGAGGCCTTGAATCCTCTCTCCTGGTGACTGCTGACTCACCTGACTGACCCTTACAAAGATCTGTCACTCTAGCCAAGGTGACACCTTCCACCACCATTTGCTGCACTGCCCAGTGACAGACTTGTTATCTATATGACAAATGTCCCGGAGGATTCTTGACTGCAGACGTCACAGGATTGGTGTCATCCCAGCGATGAGGTAAAAGATTCAAGAGACAATAACATGGCACAGAGCCAGGGACTGGTGATCCACTCATGCACTGGCCTGGCCTGTTACCGGGACCCCTGTGTCTCTGTAAGGGCAAATATGGTTTAGGGCAGGCCATGTGTGGTCTGCAACCTGGCACAAGTCTCCAAAAATGTTCAGAATGCCATATAAAGTCAGGTTTTGTAGGCAAACGCTAACAAAATGTATCAGAAGTCCAGCCTCATATACATGGGTCTGTAATAAGTGCTGGTAACACACTGCAAAGGTATCCGGGCTCTAGGTCGGCCATGTAAAGGTCGACAGTCAACTGGTCGACCGCTAATGGTCGACATTCGGTAGGTCAATCTGGTCAAAATGTCGACACGGACAATAGGTCGACATGTAAACGGTCGACAGGTACAAAGGGTCGACAAGTGCAAATGGTCGACACGTTTTTGTGTTTTTTAATTAGCATTTTAATCAAGTTTTTCATACTTTACAATCCACATGGACTATGACTGGGAATAGTAACCTGTGCCAAGTGCAGCGGTAGCGGAGTTTGGAAAGCATGGTGAGCGGGATGAGTGACGCAAGGGGACACGGTGCACTAATTGGAGTTCCACATCCTTTGACTGCGAAAACGATACAAAACCCCCCCCCCCCTAAAAATTTTATGTTTCCTTCTGTCTACTTTTTGTCAGGTCGACCATTTCATGTGTCGATATTTTGATCCTGTCGACCAATAGTAGTCGACCTAATGACTGTAAACCTTTGTAACATAGATCTCATGATCCATGCCCCAATGCAAATTGCCTGGTAATGTCAGCGTCTATTTCAGCTCCGAATCAGCCTTTGGGTAAGTCAGGCGTTCCCAACCTCAGTCCTCAAGGCACGCTTAAGGTAGGTACATACTGGTAGATATATCTGCAAATCAATGGATCTGCAGATATATCTGTAGGCGGATTGGGCAGTGTGTTATGATACAAACTGCCCGATCCGTCGTGACTGACGTCACGAACTGGGCATGCATTTGCATGCGCCCACCCAGTTCTGCCGTCAATCACCGTCGGCTGCTGCAGGAAGTGTACGGGCAGTCGGCTGACCACCCGTACACACAGAACGATGCACCAATATATCTGTAGATATACTGGTCATTGTGTGTGCTGCAGGGCCGACGCAATATGTCTGAACGACGGCGTTCACAGACATATCGTTGGTACACATCGGGCCCACGATGTATCGGCTGTTCAAAAGAACGGCCGATATATTGGCCAGTGTGTACCCAGCTAAACAGTGCAATTTTGGTGTATCCAGGCTTCAGCACAGACGGTTAAATCAAAATAACTGAGGTACTATTTAAGTCACCAGTGCTCAAGCATGGATATCACTAAAAGCTTGACTGTGCCTTGAGGAGTCGGACTGATTTTGGTAATTCCTAGGTTAAATGCTTACAAAATGTATGTAAGTTATTAATGTGGAGCAATTTAAGGGGTTTTACCCCCACACACTTGCAAGCCAGAGTCCTGGCCTACAGTATATATAGTCTCTACACAAATCCTGGTCTCATCCCATCCATGTGAAACCTATATGTGTGGTCATATCGGGAGAAGGTTCTGTGGCTTGTATAGGTCGCGTGCCATCGATACAGCGATCTGCATGTGTGTGAAGGGCAGGTAGTAGAATCCTGACCGCACTGATTGTCTGAGCTCAGAGTAACTGTAATAATCGGCCATGCTGTGTAAACAGGAAGCGCAGCAGATAAAACGCCGCAGCCGCGCTGGGGTAGAGAGTGGGAAACGACCAAGTTCACTACACTGCAGTTCAAAGGATCCAGTTCTGGCCCTGACTCAAGAAACCTCAATTATTTGGAGAGAGGAGTGAGGAGCAGTTGAAGTATCTCTAGAAGCTGCTGGAGGTGCCTTGGGGCAAAGGACTGTGTATCTGTTCTATCTCACCATTACTGATCTCCTACAATCGAGGTTTAGACACATTAATCCGTGAAGGGGTTAACACATTACGCACTGAAAGCTGGAACCAGTTCTGGGAGGTCCTGCAACATCATTTGTTAATCATTAAAAGCAGAAACTGCAGTAACATAATGTAGAAATGAAAACGCAAACTTGTCAGAATGTAAAGTTAATATTGTGAATTATAATATAATATGCAACATTATAGGGCCTGATTTAGAGGTTGACGCTACTGTGTCCGATTTTGCGTCTGTTGGTGTATTCACGGGTGTAATATGCAAATACTAGTTTCTCCCTTCCCTTCATTCGGACAAAGGGATCATTCCGACCTGATCGCACGCTAGCTATTTTTTGCAGCGCTCGATCAGGTCAAAACTCAGCAAAACTGCGCGTCGTACGGGTACAAAGAGGATCGGTGCTGAGCGATGGATTTAACGAAGAATCCATTCGCACAGCCGATCGCAAGGTGATTGACAGAAAGAAGGCGTTTATGGGTGTCAACTGAACGTTTTCTGGGATTGTTTGGGAAAACGCAGGCGTGTCCAGGCGTTTGCAGGGCGGGTGTCTGACGTCAATTCCGGGATCAAAAAGACTGAAGTGATCGCAGCGGCTGAGTAAGTCCAGAGCTACTCAGAAACTGCAAAAAACTTTTTCGTCCCGCTCGGCTGCAAAAGCATTCGCACAGTTGCAAAGCGAAAATACACTCCCCCATAGGCGGCGACTATCTGATGTCCAGAAGAGCTCTATGTTTGGGGTGGCCAGACTTTTGGAGTCGGCGATCTACTTTGAAAGCTAAAAAGCTTTTGTGATCTACCTACGGCACACGCGCAAAAAAGGGGCGTGGCATAACAAAAAAGTGGGCGTGGTATAACAAAAAGTGGCCGTGGTATAACAAAAAAAAGGGACGTAGCCTTGCTGCACAGAGTGTAATGACTGCCTCACACGAAATAACACATTGGCCCCCACAGGTAAAAACCTCAAACACATATGCTCCCACAGTGCCAGATACACACATGCCCCCATAGTGCCATGTGCCCACAGTGCCAGATATGACCCCACAGTGCCAGATACAGATATTCCCCCACAGTGCCATGTGCCCACAGTGCTAGATATGCCCCCACAGTGCCAGATTACAGATATGCCCCCACAGTGCCATGTGCCCACAGTGCCAGATATGCCCCCACAGTGCCAGATATGACCCCACAGTGCCAGATACAGATATGCCCCCACAGTGCCATGTGCCCACAGTGCTAGATATGCCCCCACAGTGCCAGATTACAGATATGCCCCCACAGTGCCATGTGCCCACAGTGCCAGATATGCCCCCACAGTGCCAGATTACAGATATGCCCCCACAGTGCCATGTGCCCACAGTGCCAGATATGACCCCACAGTGCCAGATACAGATATGCCCCCACAGTACCAGATATGACCCCACTGTGCCAGATACAGATATGCCCCCACAGTGCTAGATATGCCCCCACAGTGCCAGATTATAGATATGCCCCCACAGTGCCAGATATGCCCCCACAGTGCCATGTGCCCACAGTGCCAGATATGACCCCACAGTGCCAGATATGACCCCACAGTGCCAGATTATAGATATGCCCCCACAGTGCCATGTGCCCACAGTGCCAGATATGCCCCCACAGTGCCATGTGCCCGCAGAGCCAGATATGCCCCCACAGTGCCACATATGACCCACATTGCCAGATATGCTCCCACTGAGCCATGTGCCCACAATGCCAGATATGCCCCCATAGTAGAGCTCACCGTTACTGTGTGGTGAGCGCAGCGCAGCATGCGCTTCTCCTGGCTGCCGCCCTGCTTTTCAGTCTGATCTCCGGCGGTGATGGCAGCCAGCGTGTATATCTCAAATCAGGTGCCGGTCCGCGAGCTCTCATTGGCTAACGAACCGGCACCTGATTTGAGCCATACACTCCGCCGTCACTGCCGGAGACCAGACAGAGGGGCAGGGCGGCAGGCAGGAGAGGCGCGGCTTCGGGTGGCTGGGCGGAGGATCGCGATCGACTGGTCGCATGTCCGCGATCGACCAGACGATCGCGATCGACTGTTTGGCCACCCCTGCTCTATGTGTTCTTCTTAGCTGTACATTATGTGTGTGTAATAAATTGTTTTAAAGATATTATACCATATGCTATAATTTCCAATTACTTATCATTGGAGCCTGGGAAAAGTTAGAAACTGCCTTATCCATTTGTAAAGGGGATATACTTTATGGCTATTTACTAAAGCTTTGTAGGCAAATTATCTCTCTCTCTCTCTCTCTATATATATATATATATATAGATGGGTGCAAAGAAAAACCCTTATCAATAAAGCAGCGTCTCACAGTAGAACTCCTGTTAGCAGGAACGGGTTCAGTATGAAATACCGGCGGACGGGATGCCGCATTGTGACCGCCGGAATCCCGACCTGCTGAATTGTAACCTCTTCCCGCTGGAACCAGAAGAAATTGTGAGAACAAGAAATCCAGAGGGCGCTGTGACTTTATATACAATTGTCCGTAAAAGTCCATATGATTTTTTTTTTTTTTAAGGGAAGTCAAGGGTTCATGTGAACTTCATCGGAGACTTGCTTGAATTTTCAGAGTGGCAGTGTTATTCAACGGAGCTTAAACCACCTATAGTATGTATAACAACTTAGTTCTTACATCATAAAAATGGTGTTCAGATGTAATGAATTTCCACCTACCACCCTAGGGTGTGAGCACAATGGTGGGGTTCCCAATATAGGCATAGTGGGTCCAACCACGAAATCTCCTACGCATTTCGTTATTTGCACTGGACTTCTTCAGGGGTAAAAGGATTCTTGAAAATAGAGATAAACGTGAGGGAGGGGGTTGTCAAGTAATGTACTGTGTTTTACTAGCAGATGTTAAGGTTCAACATAAAACAGGCTAAATACATACCACAATTTATAGCAAGTAGCAGGTAATAATGTTCAATAGTAAATTCCACTGACCAATAGCATCCCTTATAGAATAAAAAAGAGTCTAAATAATCGGAGGTATAAATCGGATGTGGTATATATGCCAAGTTAGGAGATGGAATAAATTTACCTAGATAGACCATAGTGTGTTGTTTAGCTGGCGATTTATAAAAAGGGGCTAAGTATGCAAATTAATCACAATCGAATGGTGTGTACACACGGCGAGATCATTACTATGCCCGATTTTCACTTTGCGATTTCCCTTGTACTCCCCGGAGCCCAGCACCACCGATTTTGACTAACTTTTCTTGAGATCTGTACTATGTGTGCTTACGATTTTGGCTTATGTGAGATTTTGGCTTATGTGAGATTTAATTGACATGTGAGATGAACTAGATAGTACACCGATCTAGCAAGGATTGACTTGCCTGCATAGTCTATCTTTTCTTGCGATACCTGGCGGGACCGCGCATCGGGATCGCAAGTGGCATAACACCTTGCGATCTGCACTAACTTTTCTTACGATTTTGACTATATAGTCAAAATCGTAAGAAAAAATCTCACCGTGTGTGTGTACACACCATAAGGCTTCAGTCAATGATAGAATTAGATGATTACAACAATTTTGATGATTACAATAATTTCCAAGGATTCCCAGACAACAGGGGCTATTTTGAGAATTCCAGAAGAGAGTAAGAGGAAACTAACATAAAATCCTTCTGGGGTTATGGATATCAGCAGGGTTCCTGCTCCTTCAGTGGCTGAAGTGAGAATGATGTGTTTTGCATCTGCTAGATATTTATACTAGAGATGAGCGCCGGAAATTTTTCGGGTTTTGTGTTTTGGTTTTGGGTTCGGTTCCGCGGCCGTGTTTTGGGTTCGACCGCGTTTTGGCAAAACCTCACCGAATTTTTTTTGTCGGATTCGGGTGTGTTTTGGATTCGGGTGTTTTTTTCAAAAAACCCTAAAAAACAGCTTAAATCATAGAATTTGGGGGTCATTTTGATCCCAAAGTATTATTAACCTCAAAAAACATAATTTACACTCATTTTCAGCCTATTCTGAACACATCACACCTCACAATATTATTTTTAGTCCTAAAATTTGCACCGAGGTCGCTGTGTGAGTAAGATAAGCGACCCTAGTGGCCGACACAAACACCGGGCCCATCTAGGAGTGGCACTGCAGTGTCACGCAGGATGGCCCTTCCAAAAAACCCTCCCCAAACAGCACATGACGCAAAGAAAAAAAGAGGCGCAATGAGGTAGCTGACTGTGTGAGTAAGATTAGCGACCCTAGTGGCCGACACAAACACCGGGCACATCTAGGAGTGGCACTGCAGTGTCACGCAGGATGTCCCTTCCAAAAAACCCTCCCCAAACAGCACATGACGCAAAGAAAAAAAGAGGCGCAATGAGGTAGCTGACTGTGTGAGTAAGATTAGCGACCCTAGTGGCCGACACAAACACCGGGCCCATCTAGGAGTGGCACTGCAGTGTCACGCAGGATGTCCCTTCCAAAAAACCCTCCCCAATCAGCACATGATGCAAAGAAAAAGAAAAGAAAAAAGAGGTGCAAGATGGAATTATCCTTGGGCCCTCCCACCCACCCTTATGTTGTATAAACAAAACAGGACATGCACACTTTAACCAACCCATCATTTCAGTGACAGGGTCTGCCACACGACTGTGACTGATATGACGGGTTGGTTTGGACCCCCCCCAAAAAAGAAGCAATTAATCTCTCCTTGCACAAACTGGCTCTACAGAGGCAAGATGTCCACCTCATCTTCACCCTCCGATATATCACCGTGTACATCCCCCTCCTCACAGATTATCAATTCGTCCCCACTGGAATCCACCATCTCAGCTCCCTGTGTACTTTGTGGAGGCAATTGCTGCTGGTCAATGTCTCCGCGGAGGAATTGATTATAATTCATTTTAATGAACATCATCTTCTCCACATTTTCTGGATGTAACCTCGTACGCCGATTGCTGACAAGGTGAGCGGCGGCACTAAACACTCTTTCGGAGTACACACTTGTGGGAGGGCAACTTAGGTAGAATAAAGCCAGTTTGTGCACATTCTGTTTGTGCCGTGAACTACCGCACTGTACACTGGTTGATAAAGAGATAGTAGTATACTCGTAACAACTAGTATGACACTATGACGACGGTATAAAGAATGAAAAAAAAACCACGGTTAGGTGGTATATATTATAATAATAATACAATTATGGATGGACGGACTGCCTGCCGACTGCCGACACAGAGGTAGCCACAGCCGTGAACTACCGCACTGTACACTGGTTGATAAAGAGATAGTAGTATACTCGTAACAATTAGGATGACACTATGACGGTATAAAGAATGAAAAAAAAACCACGGTTAGGTGGTAGGTATATAATAATAAATAATACAATTCTGGTCGGACGGACTGCCTGCCGTGTGCCGACACAGAGGTAGCCACAGCCGTGAACTACCGCACTGTACACTGGTTGATAAAGAGATAGTAGTATACTCGTAACAATTAGGATGACACTATGACGGTATAAAGAATGAAAAAAAAAACCACGGTTAGGTGGTAGGTATATAATAATAAATAATACAATTCTGGTCGGACGGACTGCCTGCCGTGTGCCGACACAGAGGTAGCCACAGCCGTGAACTACCGCACTGTACACTGGTTGATAAAGAGATAGTAGTATACTCGTAACAATTAGGATGACACTATGACGGTATAAAGAATGAAAAAAAAACCACGGTTAGGTGGTAGGTATATAATAATAAATAATACAATTCTGGTCGGACGGACTGCCTGCCGTGTGCCGACACAGAGGTAGCCACAGCCGTGAACTACCGCACTGTACACTGGTTGATAAAGAGATAGTAGTATACTCGTAACAATTAGGATGACACTATGACGGTATAAAGAATGAAAAAAAAAACCACGGTTAGGTGGTAGGTATATAATAATAAATAATACAATTCTGGTCGGACGGACTGCCTGCCGTGTGCCGACACAGAGGTAGCCACAGCCGTGAACTACCGCACTGTACACTGGTTGATAAAGAGATAGTAGTATACTCGTAACAATTAGGATGACACTATGACGGTATAAAGAATGAAAAAAAAAACCACGGTTAGGTGGTAGGTATATAATAATAAATAATACAATTCTGGTCGGACGGACTGCCTGCCGTGTGCCGACACAGAGGTAGCCACAGCCGTGAACTACCGCACTGTACACTGGTTGATAAAGAGATAGTAGTATACTCGTAACAATTAGGATGACACTATGACGGTATAAAGAATGAAAAAAAAACCACGGTTAGGTGGTAGGTATATAATAATAAATAATACAATTCTGGTCGGACGGACTGCCTGCCGTGTGCCGACACAGAGGTAGCCACAGCCGTGAACTACCGCACTGTACACTGGTTGATAAAGAGATAGTAGTATACTCGTAACAATTAGGATGACACTATGACGGTATAAAGAATGAAAAAAAAAACCACGGTTAGGTGGTAGGTATATAATAATAAATAATACAATTCTGGTCGGACGGACTGCCTGCCGTGTGCCGACACAGAGGTAGCCACAGCCGTGAACTACCGCACTGTACACTGGTTGATAAAGAGATAGTAGTATACTCGTAACAATTAGGATGACACTATGACGGTATAAAGAATGAAAAAAAAACCACGGTTAGGTGGTAGGTATATAATAATAAATAATACAATTCTGGTCGGACGGACTGCCTGCCGTGTGCCGACACAGAGGTAGCCACAGCCGTGAACTACCGCACTGTACTGTGTCTGCTGCTAATATAGACTGGTTGATATTTAAAGAGATATTAGTAGTATACAACAATACTATACTGGTGGTCAGGCACTGGTCACCACTCCTGCAGCAAAAGTGTGCACTGTTAATTAATATAATTGTACTCCTGGCTCCTGCTAACAACCTGCAGTGCTCCCCAGTCTCCCCCACAATTAATTATAAGCTTTTAATTTATACATTGATGACTGTGCAGCACACTGGGCTGAGCTGAGTGCACACAGACTGAGTCACACTGTGTGACTGACTGTGCTGTGTATCGTTTTTTTTTTCAGGCAGAGAACGGATATAGCAGAGAGAAGTGAACGGATATATTATATTAAATAAAAGTTAACTAGCAACTGCACTGGTCACTGACTGTGGTAAACTAACTCTGTCTGCGACTCTGCACAATCTCTCTCTCTCTATCTAATCTATCTCTATTCTAATGGAGAGGACGCCAGACACGTCCTCTCCCTATCAATCTCAATGCACGAGTGAAAATGGCGGCGACGCGCGGCTCCTTATATAGAATCCGAGTCTCGCGATAGAATCCGAGCCTCGCGAGAATCCGACAGCGTCATGATGACGTTCGGGCGCGCTCGGGTTAACCGAGCAAGGCGGGAAGATCCGAGTCGCTCGGACCCGTGAAAAAAAACATGAAGTTCGGGCGGGTTCGGATTCCGAGGAACCGAACCCGCTCATCTCTAATTTATACCCAGTGGATTATGACACCATTTCCTCCCTGAAAAGAGTGGGTCACCTTTCCAATAATGATAAACTACTTAGGGGCCTATTTATCACCATCCGCATCCAGGATGCGGATGACAGGTGATAAAATCGCCCCAACTCGCACTGCGATAATTGATTACAATGTATGTATCAATTATTGCGTGCAGGGACAGAGCTTGCGGTCAAGCTCTGTCCCTGCGATGATACTCCGCAGCATCATCGGGGTACTTTTCGGAAAAAATACCCCGATGTCCTGCTGCGCATGCGCCGCCCCCCGCCGCAGCTCAGTCGCCCCCCCGTCGCGACTACCCCTGTGCGCTGCGGACCCCCCCAGAAGATCAATATACTCACCAGTCCAGGGAGCCGGTCCGCGCTGTTCATGTTGGGCGCCAGATCCTGTGCGCCCCGGTGCTGTAAAGTGCGCTGCCGCTTTGCAGCATCACTTTACTGCACCAGGGTCACATTGCAGCACATGGGGGGCCCGGCAGTGCTCACCGGAGCAGCGGACACCGGCTCCCTGGACAGGTGAATACATTTTTTTTTCTTTTTCTTTTTTTCTTTTTACACATTGATCAGCTTGTGTGCACAGAGCTGATCACTGGAGCCAGGTACCCGCTCAGCTTTCTCTGCTAGGGGCACAGAAAGCTGGGCAAAATGGTGCTTTTCGCAGTGCTGCCCTGTGATTTCGCCAGCCTGAGCTGGCGAGATTATCACAGGGCACACGGCGGTATTTTTTCAAAAATTTTTTTTTATAAATCTGGCCACATCACATTTACCATTATAAGTATGGGGAATGCGATGTGGGTTACTAAAAAAAAGTGAATGAAAGGATTTGGAGCAGTTTTTCATGAAAACTGCTCCAAATGCCCTTTAATACATTCAGGTGATACTAAAATATTGTGAAAAAGGGTGTTTTCACACCCTTTTCACATTATTTTAGTAAAAATTATTTTAATAAATAGACCCCTTAGTCTATCCTCTGTCAAGACTATCAGTTTAATTGGTTGGGCTAGTCTAAAAGTCCCCAGTGAACTATAGAGCCCGGGATGCTTAAAGTGAGCTGTCAGCTTAAAGTAAAGCCGGGGACAAAACAGGGGCGCGGGATCGCACTTCCCGTTTGCAATCCGCTGGCCATTACCACTTCCTGGTTTGGTGTCAGGTGGAACACGTCTGCGTTCCACCTGCTTCCAGGGCATAGTTGCTACTAGCATCAGAATTGTCTGGAACGCACTATGCATTCCACCGGCCGATGCTTCCTGGTTTGCCATCAGGTGGAACGCACGCTTGCTGCAGCAGAAGATTCTTCAGAATCTGAGAGTGGCGTAGATTGTGAGCAGGGGCGGATTGGGAACAAAAAGCGGCCCGGGAAAAATTTGTACTAGTGGCCCCACATGGGCAGCACCAGAGGTGTAAGGTCTAGCCATGGGCCATGGCAGCAGCACCCTCCCCCCAAGACTTTCCAGATAGTGGGGATGTCCAGCATCAAGGGGGAAGTTAAAAAGAAATAAAATTAAATATTATGAGCACATTATATGATACACCTTAAGAATTTAGGAAACTATATAATTATTTAGAAAGATATATTTTCTTGCTAATTACACCAACCGAATCCCAATCACTATTCATTCAATCTTATATGTCAGCCAAGCAGACAGACAGAGCATACACTAGATCATCTGCAATCACAGGCTAAGTGGCAAAGTAATTATCATATATGTAAATTATTTAGCATCTAATTCATTATGTCTATAAAAAGGACCACATGTCCTCAAACAAAACAGGCCCCCACGGGTGCGTCGGCCCACCGGGAATCTTCCCTGTGAACCCTATGGCCAATCCGCCTCTGACTGTGAGGATGGCACAGTATGCTTAGTGGTAGTATGTGTAGGCAGGGTCACCTGGCCCTGTAATATGTTCTTTAATGCAGCCGATGAAGCAGGTAGACTCTGTAGTTAGAAAACACATCCAACCAGGGAGGAGGGACAAGTGGGTCTGGTATGGGCTGATGAACAGGCTGTCATGGCTGTGGGAGACCCATAGGGGGAGCCACAGATGAGACTGCAATATGGTCAGCAATTTTAGTCAGCATGTTAGAAAAAGAGGGCCATGGAGACTCTTGTGCTGGTGCTGGGGAGCTGATGAGCCCAGGGATACAAAACAAGAGGTGCACTGATCGTCTTGTAACAAATCTTGAGGTAAAACCTCCATTTTACAGATCCTACACGACACAAGAGTAGGGACCCCAGTCTATTTAGATGCCTTGCCTTTGTTGGACATAACTGCAAGGAGTGTACACACACAATATGGTAATGTGCAGCATGTAACTGAGAATAGTACGTGACAATGGGTCTGCACAAATAAATAAATTGCAATGTGTGGCAAAGTAAACCCTGTACACACCGGTATCTTAGGGTTACTGTAGTAAAAAAGTTACAGGGAAAGCAATATAATGCATACCTCCCAACTGTCCCAATTAGGACAGTCACATTTTTGGGGACTGTCCCGCTGTCCCACCCCTGGGCCACAGTGTGCCAAGGTGGGGGAGTGGGGCAGTTGGGAGACTCCTGTCACTCAGTGAACAGACATCTATTCATGGGAGACAGAGGGCCTTCGTAGTGAGGGAAAATAGGGGCGTGGCTCGCAATTGCAGCTCTCCCATGAACCCACACCCCTTTCCTTTAGGCCACACCTCCTTTTGGAAGTGGCTACACCAGGCAGCCCTGCTTCCCATCTCCCGATATTGGGAGGTATGCAATGTACAGAGAGAAGTAGAGACAGCAGAACTAGCATATGTCACATACAATGCAGAATTAGAATTTAACTGCAGTGGGCACTGATATCAATTATCCAGCTATTAGAATAGAGCTGGTAGGAAGCAGCGCTTCATATAACCTGATTCCAAGAAGAGGTATACAGGGAGACTAAACCCAGCGTTCCCGGAGACCTGCAGAGATCTTGTAATGGCTGCCCAGCGTCTCTGTGAGGAAGGAGGGTGAAGGAGGAGCAGCCCATGGCAGGAAGACCTCAGCGAAATGGCGCCCTGGGCTGGGGGAGGAGCTGCTGGGGAAGCGCTGACCTCCCCTGCTGATATCCACCACCGGTCACATGACCTGTGTGTAGTAATGATCCCCAGCGCCAGTAACGTTAAGCCCTGGTGGTCTAGTGAAGCCCAAGGTCAAGCAATGGTCTCCCGGGACCGGTGGTATAAGACTGCTGCGATCACAAGTCCCGCATGCGGGAACACACCTTGCCTGTCCCCCATGAGTCCGGTTGTAGTGTAGGGTGCCCCTGTGTGCTTCTGCTAGTGGAAGGTGTCAGGGTCCTGCCGAAATCACTGAGCCATGGCTGGTGTTGCGGCGCCGGTGGGTGTGATGGAGCAGCAGCACTGGCATTCAATGGACTGCCTAACGCTGCTTGCTCATTTAAAAGTAAAACATTTTAAAAGCTTGGCCTGCAGTATGCAGCCCCACTGTTCAATGGTGACCAGCACCTGCTGGCACCAAACAAAACTGAAAAGCCTGAGCTGTGGGCGGGGTTTGAGGGGAGAGGGCCCCAGTGCATCCTGGGAGGTTTAAAGCTTTGCTGTTCGGTGCCTGAATCCTGGTCTCCAGCAAGCATACCACAAGGTTAACCAGTGGAGACCATGGAGCCTAAAGAAGAAATAATATTTTAAAAATGCAGACAATATCATTATTATATATTAACAGGTCAATATTAATTTTAATTGTAACTGGCATTGTGGGGCATGTATCTGGCACTGTGGGGCAATGTAACTGGCACTGTGGGGCATGTAACTGGCACTGTGGGGCAATGTAACTGGCACTGTGGGGCAATGTAACTGGCATTGTGGGGCATGTATCTGGCACTGTGGGGCAATGTAACTGGCACTGTGGGGCATATGTAACTGGCACTGTGGGGCATGTAACTGGCACTGTGGGGCATTGTATCTGGCACTGTGGGGCAATGTAACTGGCACTGTGGGGCAATGTTACTGGCACTGTGGGGCATGTATCTGGCACTGTGGGGCATTGTATCCGGCACTGTGGGGCAATGTAACTGGCACTGTGGGGCAATGTAACTGGCACTGTGGGGCATGTATCTGGCACTGTGGGGCATTGTATCTGGCACTGTGGGGCAATGTAACTGGCACTGTGGGGCATGTATCTGGCACAGTGGGGCAATGTAACTGGCACTGTGGGGCATGTATCCGGCACTGTGGGGAATTGTATCTGGCACTGTGGGGCAATGTAACTGGCATGTATCCGGCACTGTGGGGCATTGTATCTGGCACTGGGGGGCAATGTAACTGGCACTGTGGGGCATTGTATCTGACACTGTGGGGCAATGTAACTGGCACTGTGGGGCATTGTATCTGGCACTGTGGGGCAATGTAACTGGCACTGTGGGGCATTGTATCTGGCACTGTGGGGCAATGTAACTGGCACTGTGGTCCATTTTCAGTGGCCACACCCCTTCTGGAGCATGGCCACAACCCTTCTGGTGTGTGACCACGCCCATTTTTTCACCGCGCGCGCACATACTTCTTTTGCTATGTTTTTTTTTCTGGGGGGGGGGGGGGGCACCATTTTATATCTTGCCCTGGGCTCCAAAAACCCTAGTTACGCCTCTGCCAGCAGTCAGAATACCGACAGCAGCATCCTGGCCTTTAGAATCCCAACAGCCCCTCAGAAAGTAACCTATCCCTCCCCTGTCCCCTACCCTAACCTTCCCTGCTTGGTGCCTAACCCTAACCTCCCCTCCCCAGTACCTAACCATCCCCTTCCCGTCCCTGCACCCTAACCCTCTTCTAATGCCTAAACCTAACCTCTAACCCCCCGTGTCCCGCTAAAAGTAGGTTTGGGATTCCAGGCGTCTGTATTTTGACACCGGGATCCCGACCCCTGACGGTATTTAGACGCCGGGATTATGCCTTCGTTCGGGATTCTGATGGCGGTATGCCGTCCGCCAGCATTTTAACTGCATCCCATTAAGCAGTGTGGACTGCATATGTAATTTTAGTATTAACATGTTAATATGTGAATTGGGGATTAGTGGGGCAATCGTAGTGTATTGTAGTGCGGCTATAAATGTAATGTGGAGACTTGTAGGAACTTTTAATTAAATAAGGATGGTAATTATTTAATGCAGTAATTGGTGGGGGCTATTTGTGTAATATGGTTTAGTTTAAAAGAGGACTGCTTCCTTCCAATGCTAGTGGGAGCTATTAATTGTATATGGGACTCTTAAAAAAATGTGAGGGCTAATAATTTAATGTGGGATTGATGGTGGCTATTAACATATTGTAGTTGTAATAATGCAATACAGGATCTTTGTAATAAATATAAATGCTAATGAGCTAGTGATGGGGCTAGTTGAGGGTGTGTGTGTGTGTTATTTATCAAATGTGATCATCGTCACATATAACAAATCAGTGTAAGAGAGATGCCATAATGGGAGGTCAAGGCCGCCGCAGATTGTCCACTCCTAACTAGTGATGAGCGGGTTCGGATCCTCGGGATCCGAACCCCCCCGAACTTCACCCATTTTACACGGGTCCGAGGCAGACTCGGTTCCTCCCGCCAGAGCCGGCCATAGGCATAGGCAAACTAGGCAATTGCCTAGGGCATCTGATATGCCTAGGGGCATCATCAGCTTCTGCTGATTAAAATTATATGCGGCATGCCTATATTCTGTGTGTAGCATTTCATATGCAGATACAGCCACAGTCTCACACAGTATATAGGCATGCTGCATATCATTTTAATCAGTAGAAGCTGCTTGTGCATCCTAGCCACATAGCAATGCAAATAAGATGCATTTTCATAAAAATTAAATAAAAAAATAAATAGGTGTGCCCGAAGTTAGCATTGAGGCAAGATTTATGAGGACACATCTGTATCCAAGCAGAGGCAGAGGTCACAGTGTTAGTGGCAGTGTGAGTGCTGTGTGCATGTGAGTGGGTTGGTTGTGCAGTAGTGTTCGGAATATGTGTGAGGAGCATTATGTGTGTCATGTAAAAATGCATAAATAATGTGCAACAAATGTGTAAGGGGTACTACTGTATGTGTGTCTTTATGTGAATAGGGGCACTAATAATGTGCAGCAAATGTGTAGGGGCACTATGTGTCATTATGTGTATAAGGGCATTAATGTGCGGCATATCTGTAAGGGACATTATGTGTAAAAGGGCATTAATAAAGGTTGTCATAATGTGTAAGGCGCATTATGTTTATAAGGACAGTAATAAGGTGTCTCATATGTGTAAGGGGCATTACTGTGTGGAATGTGTATAAATGCATTACTAATGTGTGGTATTATGTGTAAAAGGTGCTCAGGTGCTCTACTATGTGTAGTTGCATATAGAAAGGGCACTACTGTGTCATCTAATGTGAATGAAGAACAATAGGGTGTGGTGTAACGTGAATAAGGAGCAATTCAGTGTGATGTAATGTCAATAAGGGTCTCTACTGTGAGGAGTAACGTTTATAAGGTAAAGTGATACTACTGTGGGATGTAATATGAATTATGGACACTATCGCATGATCAAATGTGAATAAAGTTGCAGTACTGTGTGGCGTAATTGGAATTGGGGTTATTGTGTGGCCATGCCCCTTGCCAGCAAACACACCCCTTTTTGGGCTGTGCGCCAAATGTGCGAACTGTTCCTATTTAAAATATAGGGGGTACAAACACCAAAATAAGGACTGCTATGGGTGAGGGGTGATGGTGCTGGGAAAGAGGTGCAAGGTCAGAGGCGGAACTAGCGGTGGTGCTAGGGGGCACCAGCCAAAATCTTGCCTAGGGCATCATATTGGTTAGGGCCGGCTCTGCCTCCCGCCTTGCTCGGTTAACCCGAGCGCGCCCGAACGTCATCATCCCGCGGTCGGATTCTCGCGAGATTCGTATTCTATATAAGGAGCCGCGCGTCGCCGCCATTTTTCACTCGTGCATTGGAGATGATCGTGAGAGGACGTGGCTGGCGTCCTCTCAGTTTCTATGTTCAGTGGGCTGCAAATTGTGCTGCAAATATCTGTGCTCAGTGTGCTGCAAATATCTGTGCTCAGTGTGCTGCAAGTGCAAATATCTACGTTCTCTGCCTGAAAAACGCTCCATATCTGACTGTGCTCAGTGAGCTGCAAATATCTGTGCTCAGTGTGCTAATTGCTTTATTGTGGGGACTGGGGACCAGCAGTATTATATAGTAGGAGGACAGTGCAGAGTTTTGCTGACCACCAGTATAACTATATATATATAGCGCAGTATGGTACAGTAGTTCACTGCTCTACCTACCTTTGTGTCGTCAAGTATACTATCCATCCATACCTGTGGTGCATTTCAGTTTTGCAGTTTGCTGACCACCAGTATATACTATATAGCAGTACGGTACAGAAGGCCACTGCTCTACCTACCTCTGTGTCGTCAAGTATACTATCCAAACATACCTGTGGTGCATTTCAGTTTTGCACAGTTTGCTGACCACCAGTATATACTATATAGCAGTACGGTACAGAAGGCCACTGCTCTACCTACCTCTGTGTCGTCAAGTATACTATCCATCCATACCTGTGGTGCATTTCAGTTTTGCACAGTTTGCTGACCATCAGTATATAATATATAGCAGTACGGTACAGTAGGCTACTGCTCTACCTACCTCTGTGTCGTCAAGTATACTATCCATCCATACCTGTGGTGCATTTCAGTTTTGCACAGTTTGCTGACCACCAGTATATACTATATAGCAGTACGGTACAGTAGGCCACTGCTCTACCTACCTCTGTGTCGTCAAGTATACTATCCCTCCATACCTGTGGTGCATTTCAGTTTTGCACAGTTTCCTGATCACCAGTATATACTATATAGCAGTACGGTACAGTAGGCCACTGCTCTACCTATCTCTGTGTCGTCAAGTATACTATCCATCCATACCTGTGGTGCATTTCAGTTTTGCACAGTTTGCTGACCACCAGTATATACTATATAGCAGTATGGTACAGTAGGCCACTGCTCTACCTACCTCTGTGTCGTCAAGTATACTATCCATCCATACCTGTGGTGCATTTCAGTTTTGCACAGTTTGCTGACCGCCAGTATATACTATATAGCAGTACAGTACAGAAGGCCACTGCTCTGCCTAACTCTGTGTCGTCAAGTATACTATCCATCCATACCTGTGGTGCATTTCAGTTTTGCACAGTTTGCTGACCACCGGTATATACTATATAGCAGTACGGTACAGTAGGCCACTGCTCTACCTACCTCTGTGTCGTCAAGTATACTATCCATCCATACCTGTGGTGCATTTCAGTTTTGCACAGTTTGCTGACCACCAGTATATAATATATAGCAGTACGGTACAGTAGGCCACTGCTCTACCTACCTCTGTGTCGTCAAGTATACTATCCATTTATACCTGTGGTGCATTTCAGTTTTGCACAGTTTGCTGACCACCAGTATATACTATATAGCAGTACGTTACAGAAGGCCACTGCTCTACCTACCTCTGTGTCGTCAAGTATACTATCCATCCATACCTGTGGTGCATTTCAGTTGTGCGCAGTACATATAGTAGTAGGCCATTGCTATTGATATATTACTGGCATATAATTCCACACATAAAAAAATGGAGAACAAAAATGTGGAGGGTAAAATAGGGAAAGATCAAGATCCACTTCCACCTCGTGCTGAAGCTGCTGCCACTAGTCATGGCCGAGACGATGAAATGCCATCAACGTCGTCTGCCAAGGCCGATGCCCAATGTCACAGTAAAGAGCATGTAAAATCCAAAAAAATAAAGCTCAGTAAAATGACCCAAAAATCTAAATCAAAATCGTCTGAGGAGAAGCGTAAACTTGCCAATGTGCCATTTACGACACGGAGTGGAAAGGAACGGCTGAGGCCCTGGTCTATGTTCAAGGCTAGTGGTTCAGCTTCACCTGAGGATGGAAGCACTCATCCTCCTGCTAGAAAACTTAAAAGAGTTAAGATGGCAATAGCACAGCAAAGAACTGTGCGTTCTTCTAAATCACAAATCCCCAAGGAGAGTCCAATTGTGTCGGTTGCGATGCCTGACCTTCCCAACACTGGACGGGAAGAGGTTGCGCCTTCCACCATTTGCACGCCCCCTGCAAGTGCTGGAAGGAGCACCCGCAGTCCAGTTCCTGATAGTCAAATTGAAGATGTCACTGTTGAAGTACACCAGGATGAGGATATGGGTGTTGCTGGCGCTGAGGAGGAAATTGACGAGGAGGATTCTGATGGTGAGGTGGTTTGTTTAAGTCAGGCACCCGGGGAGACACCTGTTGTCCGTGGGAGGAATATGGCCATTGACATGCCTGGTCAAAATACAAAAAAAAATCACCTCTTCGGTGTGGAATTATTTCAACAGAAATGCGGACGACTGGTGTCAAGCCGTGTGTTGCCTTTGTCAAGCTGTAATAAGTAGGGGTAAGGACGTTAACCACCTAGGAACATCCTCCCTTATACGTCACCTGGACCGCATTCATCAGAAGTCAGTGAAAAGTTCAAAACCTTTGGATGACAGCGGAAGCAGTCCACTAACCACTAAATACCTTCCTCTTGTAACCAAGCTCCTGCAAACCACACCACCAACTCCCTCAGTGTCAATTTCCTCCTTACACAGGAAAGCCAATAGTCCTGCAGGCCATGTCACTGTCAAGTCTGACGAGTCCTCTCCTACCTGGGATTCCTCCGATGCATCCTTGAGTGTAACGCCTACTGCTGCTGGCGCTGCTGTTGTTGCTGCTGGGACTCGATCGTCATCCCAGAGGGGAAGTCGGAAGACCACTTGTACTACTTCCAGTAAGCAATTGACTGTCCAACAGTCCTTTGCGAGGAAGATGAAATATCACAGCAGTCATCCTGCTGCAAAGCGGCTAACTCAGGCCTTGGCAGCCTGGGTGGTGAGAAACGTGTTTCCTGTATCCACCGTTAATTCACAGGGAACTAGAGACTTGATTGAGGTACCGTGTCCCCGGTACCAAATACTATCTAGGTTCCATTTCTCTAGGCAGGCAATACCGAAAATGTACACAGACGTCAGAAAAAGAGTCACCAGTGTCCTAAAAAATGCAGTTGTACCCAATGTCCACTTAACCACGGACATGTGGACAAGTGGAGCAGGGCAGACTCAGGACTATGACTGTGACAGCCCACTGGGTAGATGTATTGCCTCCCGCAGCAAGAACAGCAGCGGCGGCACCAGTAGTAGCATCTCGCAAACGCCAACTCGTTCCTAGGCAGGCTACGCTTTGTATCACTGCTTTCCATAAGAGGCACACAAGCTGACAACCTTTTATGGAAACTGAGGAACATCATCGCAGAATGGCTTACCCCAATTGGACTCAATCTTGGGTGGTCAATCTGTTGAAATCAGAGCACTACATTTTGGCCACCGTGCTCGATCCTAGATTTAAAACCTACGTTGTATCTCTCTTTCTGGCAGACACAAGTCTGCAGAGGTTCAAAGACCTGCTGGTGAGAAAATTGTCAAGTCAAGCGGAACGTGACCCGTCAACAGCTCCTCCTTCACATTCTCCCGCAACTGGGGCTGCGAGGAAAAGGCTAAGAATTCCGAGCCCACCCGCTGGCGGTGATGCAGGGCAGTCTGGAGCGAGTGCTGACATCTGGTCCGGACTGAAGGACCTGCCAATGATTACTGACATGTCGTCTACTGTCACTGCATATGATTCTGTCACCATTTAAAGAATGGTGGAGGATTACATGAGTGACCGCATCCAAGTAGGCACGTCAGACAGTCCGTACGTATACTGGCAGGAAAAAGAGGCAATTTGGAGGCCCTTGCACAAACTGGCTTTATTTTACCTAAGTTGCCCCCCCTCCAGTGTGTACTCCCGAAAGAGTGTTTAGTGCAGCCGCTCACCTTGTCAGCAATCGGCGTACGAGGTTACTACCAGAAAATGTGGAGAAGATGATGTTCATCAAAATTAATTATAATCAATTCCTCCGTGGAGACATTCACCAGCAGCAATTGCCTCCAGAAAGTACACAGGGACCTGAGATGGTGAATTACATTTGGGACAAATTAATAATCTGTAACGAGGGGGATGTACACAGTGAAAGGGGTGAGGAATCGGACGATGAGGAGGAGGTGGACATCTTGCCTCTGTAGAGCCAGTTTGTGCAAGGAGAGATTGATTGCTTCTTTTTTGGTGGGGGCCCAAACCAACCAGTCATTTCAGTCGTCACAGTTGTGTGACAGACCCTGTCTCTGAAATGATGGGTTTGTTAAAGTGTGCATCTCCTGTTTATACAACATAAGGGTGGGTGGGAGGGCCCAAGGACAATTCCATCTTGCACCTCTTTTTTCTTTCATTTTTCTTTGCATCATGTGCTGTTTGGGGACTATTTTTTTGAAGTGCCATCCTGTCTGACACTGCAGTGCCACTCCTAGATGGGCCAGGTGTTTGTGCCGGCCACTTGGGTCGCTTAGCTTAGCCATCCAGCGACCTTGGTGCACCTCTTTTTTTCTTTGCATCATGTGCTGTTTGGGGACTATTTTTTAAATCTGCCATCCTGTCTGACACTGCAGTGCCACTCCTAGATGGGTCAGGTGTTTGTGTCGGCCACTTGGGTTGCTTAGCTTAGCCATCCAGCGACCTTGGTGCACCTCTTTTTTTCTTTGCATCATGTGCTGTTTGGGGACTATTTTTTAAATCTGCTATCCTGTCTGACACTGCAGTGCCACTCCTAGATGGGCCAGGTGTTTGTGTCGGTCACTTGGGTCGCTTAGCTTAACCATCCAGCGACCTTTATTTATTTATTTATTAACAGTATCTTATATAGCGCAGCATATTCCGTTGCGCTTTACAATTAGAACAACAGTAATAGAACAAAACTGGGTAAAAACAGACAGACATAGAGGTAGGAAGGCCCTGCTCGCAAGCTTACAATCTATAGGGAAATAGGCATAGATACACAAGGATAGATGCTACCTATTGCATAATGGTCCACCAGATTGCTAGGTTCTTAATGGGTTGTATGATGATACCCCACAAAGTTGGCCAAGTGTCAGGAGGGTGTGAGACTAAAGAAAGACAAGATATGTAATGTTATGAATACTCTACAGAGGATGTAATTAGATAGGGAAGCACTGAAGGTTATGTGGGTGGGTCTGGAATTTGATAGGCTTGTCTGAAGAGGTGAGTTTTCAGGGAACATTTAAAGGTTTGGAGACTAGAGGCGAGTCTTACTGTGCGTGGGAGGGCATTCCACAGAGTGGGTGAAGCTCGGATAAAGTCCTGTAATTTTGAGTGTGAACAAGTAATGCGTGTGGATGAGAGACGTAGATCTTGTGCACAGCGGAGAGGTCGGTTAGGGAGATATTTTGAGATGAGTGAAGAGATGTATGTTGGTGCAGTTTGGTTAATAGCCTGGTATGTGAGTAAAAGTATTTTATATTTAATACGGTAGAATACCGGTAACCAATGGAGGGACTGACAGAGCGGATCTGCAGACGATGAACGTCTGGCAAGGAAGATTAGCCTCGCAGCTGCATTCAAAATGGATTGTAGTGGTGAGAGCCTATGTTTGGGAAGACCTTGGTGCACCTCTTTTTTTCTTTGCATCATGTGCTGTTTGGGGACTATTTTTTAAATCTGCTATCCTGTCTGCCACTGCAGTGCCACTCCTAGATGGGCCAGGTGTTTGTGTCGGCCACTTGGGTCGCTTAGCTTAGCCATCCAGCGACCTTGGTGCACCTCTTTTTTTCTTTGCATCATGTGCTGTTTGGGGACTATTTTTTAAATCTGCCATCCTGTCTGACACTGCAGTGCCACTCCTAGATGGGCCAGGTGTTTGTGTCGGCCACTTGGGTCGCTTAGCTTAGTCACACAGCTACCTCATTGCGCCTCTTTTTTTCTTTGCATCATGTGCTGTTTGGGGACTATTTTTTTGAAGTGCCATCCTGTCTGACACTGCAGTAATATTGTGAGGTGTGAGGTGTTCAGAATAGACTGAAAATGAGTGGAAATTATGGTTATTGAGGTTAATAATACTATGGGATCAAAATGACCCCCAAATTCTATGATTTAAGCTGTTTTTGAGGGTTTTTTGTAAAAAAAACACCCGAATCCAAAACACACCCGAATCCGACAAAAAATTTTCAGGGAGGTTTTGCCAAAACGCGTCCGAATCCAAAACATGGCCGCGGAACCGAACCCAAAACCAAAACACAAAACCCGAAAATTGTCTGGTGCACAGCACTACTCCTAACCCAACAGTTCTGTTCCCCAATGGTAATGCTGCAGCTGAGATAACCTCAGAGCCCCAGTATCAGATGGAATGCTCTGTGGCTGCTCCTGGTGCTGGGGGGACTAGAGTAGTGTGGGAGAGGTGCGTGGAGTTGGGGGAGGTATTAGGACTAATGGTGGTGAAGGTATGAGTGGAGTTGGGGGAGGTATTAGGACTAATGGTGGTGAAGGTATGAGTGGAGTTGGGGGAGGTATTAGGACTAATGGTGGTGAAGGTATGAGTGGAGTTGGGGGAGGTGTTGGGACTAATGGAGGTAAAAGTGTGAGTACAGAGTGTAAATTCCAATGATGGGGGGGATGTGTGTGCTAGTCCCTTAGCTTGCCAGAGGCGCTCGTACCCCTAGATACACCCCTGTTTAGTGCTAAAGGGAAATGAAGATTTGTCTCAGGTGGAGGAAGAATCTTTACTAGGGAGAGATAATCTGAGTGGTAGGGAAGTTATTTAGTGACTAAAGGGAGATTATGATCTATTTTGGTGGGGTTAATCTGTGCCGGGGGGAGATGATCTGTGTGAAGGGAAGGGGAATATTCTATGCTAGGGGGAGATGATCTGCTTGAGGGGGTATCTTTTGTGCGTTTAATGATTCATTTTAGTTTGTGAAGTTTGGACAAGTACAATAATTCTACAAGGTGATATATGAAGGAAACTGGATAGTCTATTAATCACCAAATGCTAAGCAAATGTCCCATAAAAATGTATCCCTAGGGGGGTATTCAATAGTTGTAATTTATCACAGCTAATTGATTTGCAAGGGCCTATTCAATTAGCCCCAACAACCATAATTTAACAGGGATTATGCTTCGGGTGCCTAGGGACCGGAAGAATAATTCACGATAAGCAGCCCGCAGTGGGCGGGTTCCCAGGATGTGCTCAGCACCGCAGGGATCTGCATCTCACTTTCCTGCCTCCCTGATAACTGCTCTGCTGCCCAGCTGTGGCCCCATGTCCCCCTGACACTCCGATCTCTGTCTCCCGCCAGTATACCAATACCCAGCACTTATCAGGGATTATGCTGTGGCACCCGAAGTATACATCCAGATAAAACAGCCCTCATAGCAAAGGGCGTAGCTTCCATAGGAGCAGGCAATGCAGCTGCTATGGGGCCCAGAGCTGAGAGGGCCCATCTTCCCTGTCACAGTTACATGTGATATATAAAACCAATGGGTGGTACGTAGTGGTCCTTACAATCTTTTTCCTTGGGGCCTGCAATATATCTAGGTATGCCCCTGGACCTGCTCATTATAGTGTGGTATAAAATGGACTGGACGGCATTATAATGTTATATAATATGAACCGGGGCACTGTAATGAGGCACAATATGAACGGGGAGCACTATATATCATAATGTGAACTGGGGGTACTGTGCGGCATAATGTGTATTGGCAGCTCTGAAATGTGACACAGGGTGAACTTAAGCACTACTGCGATTCATAAAAGAAAGTAGGGCACTACTATGGGGCATAACATTACATTACATAAGGCTCTACTATGGTTCAGAAAATGAACTAGGGCACTAATATAGGGCGTAAAATTAACAACTGCTGCAGAGAAGTGTCTCTCTAGAAGCATTGGGACAGGGGGCCCTTCAAAATGTTGCTATGGGGCCCACAAAGTTCTGGCTACGTCCCTGCTCATAGCTGCAGTAACACTTAGGTCTGAGAATTTATCCCCGATCCCACGTGTTAGTGGTCGAAAACAGGACATTTTTCTCACGAAAAAAACAGACTTTAATTGATTAGCCCGATAATGACCATCGGTCAAAAATCGAGATATAAGTGTATTATTTTACAGGAGGAAAAACTATGGTGGCTAATTGAATACCCCCCTAGTTTTATTTATTTACAGTATTTACTATTTTGTGGCAATGGAGGTCAGATTATGTTCTTGAGCGCTACAGGTTACTAATCAACCAATATTAATTTATCAACGTCATGGTAGTTTTGTTCAAATTTCTTGGGTCACAGAGATTCCTCGACCTTTTCCACTCCACGGTTTTGCAAAGGTTCGCACCTTTTGACTAACCTCCTTCGAGTGGGATGTGTACATCAAAAGGTTTCTTTAGATGTTCTCCTCGTACACCCTTATTCCTCAGAAACGAGATTACCACAGCCCCGTCCCTCAAAAAGGGCACTCACCTTCCAACAATGCCCTATGTTCCTTGAAAGGTTTCTTTTACTGCTTGGTGGAGGCCTGGATTTTCACTGGTAGCCACCAGTATTGAATGGATATGTGGATAAAAAAACAGTGGATATCCAAAAAATACACAAATTTATTGTATCTTAAAAAGATATATCCATATACATTAAAAAGTGGGCAATAAAAATAACAAAAATAATAAAAAGATTAATAGCTGATTCCCTTGGTCAGTCTGGAAATGCTTTCACCCCCAAGTACCACAAGGTTCCAAACACTCTAAAGTTGTCCAAACAGCTTCAAATAAAAAACGAGTGTTGGTCCTCTTAAACAGTAAAAAGGCAAATGGAGGAGCCCATACGACCTGGGGTACACAGATATCACACCTCAGGTGTGGAACCAGCTATTAATCTTTTTATTATTTTTGTTATTTTTATTGCCCACTTTTTAATGTATATGGATATATCTTTTTAAGATACAATAAATTTGTGTATTTTTTGGATATCCACTGTTTTTTTATCCACATATCCATTTAATACTGGTGGCTACCAGTGAAAATCCAGGCCTCCACCAAGCAGTAAAAGAAACCTTTCAAGGAACATAGGGCATTGTTGGAAGGTGAGTGCCCTTTTTGAGGGACGGGGCTGTGGTAATCTCGTTTCTGAGGAATAAGGGTGTACGAGGAGAACATCTAAAGAAACCTTTTGATGTACATATCCCACTCGAAGGAGGTTAGTCAAAAGGTGCGAACCTTTGCAAAACCGTGGAGTGGAAAAGGTCGAGGAATCTCTGTGACCCAAGAAATTTGAACAAAACTACCATGACGTTGATAAATTAATATTGGTTGATTAGTAACCTGTAGCGCTTGTGAACCACCCCACATTTTGTATTGTATATTGTCTCAAGGAGTAGTGCTCTTGGGGGTTGGTACCGAGCTGCAGCAGGGGCGCGAGTTATTCTTTTCTGTTTGTTTGAGATTATGTTCTTATTACATTCCTTTTAGTTACTGTTTACTTCCACCAACACAGATAATTTGAATTCACAATTTGTACAGGGATTAAAGGTTAATATGACCTTTTTTAATGTATAAATTTGTATTAACTTTTTTTTACATTGATGCCTACAACAATAGTTAAAATACTGTGGATACAATGGTGTAATCTTTACACGTAAACTCCATGAACAGCTTCAAAAGATTTAGCATTTTTATTTTTTTCCATTCTATTCAACAGACAGCTCCTGAACGCCTATGGCAGGCTTTACAATGCCTTAACACATTGGTTCCCAAAACTTTCTACAATCACGGCACCCTAGGGCACAGGTTCTCAAACTCGGTCTTCAGGACCTTCAACAGTGCATGTTTTCCAGGTCTCCTCACAGAACCACAAGTGAAATAATTAGCTCCACTTCTTGAAATATGTTAGTGAGTAAAGAATACATCTGTGCACCTGCCAGGTGACCTGGATAACGTGAACTGTTTGGGGTCCTGAGAACTGAACTTGAGAACCATTGTAACAGTATAAGCCAGTGGTTTCCAAACTTTTTTGAATCACGGCGCCCTAGAATATCAGAATTTTTTTCACGGCACCCCTAGGCCAAAAATTTCTTATTGACAAATTTAGAAAGAAATATTACATTAAGTAGATCGCGTTTATATGTCATCCTTAGGGTCACTTGTGTGGTGAGGGACAAGATTTGCTTCTGTTTGGCCACATATTTTATGACTGGCAGCCACCAGCACTGGTTTTGCCTATTATATTGATCATGAATAATTTGAATTGGTCCTGTACCACCAACCCAGGGCACCCCTGCAAGTGTCCCGAGGCACCCCAACCCCAGGGAGCCACGGCACACAGTTTGGGAACCTCTGGTATAGTATGAAGTAGCTTTAATTGCTTTAAAATGTATTTAGTGAGTGTATTTAGGGATTAAATGTCACCCCAAGTTTAATTTCTTAACTACTTCTGCTACAACGCAATACTTTCTAAACTTTCAGCTAATATGACATGCTTTGCTTTTTGTTGGTGTAACTCCGCCTACATTACATTTTAAAGTAGTAATCCCGTCTACTTTGGTATTGGTTCCGCCTACAGTTGATTTAGTGCAGCCCACATAGGGCCACTTCTAGAAATTTTTCCAGGGCCACTTTTATTTCCCAATCCGCCCCTGGTCATACCCCTAGTTTGACAGAGCACCCCTAGATGGACAATGCAGCACCCCTGGGGATGGACCATCTACAGTGTCACACAATACGTGTATAATACACTGCGGTCTGACCGGCAGTGTCACAGAAAAATAATAGTAAAGTACACTGGGGTATAGCACCCAAAAAATAAATAAATTGTTTTTAAACTATATATTTAGCTTTTATTTTATTTAAACTTGGACAGAGCACCTCTAGATTGACAGAGCACCCCTGGAGAACACAGCACCCCTTAATGTTTGGAGAGAGTACCAGTATCACCACTGGACGGACACCGCACGGATGCGTCCATTTAATACAAGCTCCAAAGCTGGAAAGAAGATGGCTCGATCACCGGGGACCTTTATAGAATCCAAAACATGCGAGAATCTGACAGCGGGAGGATGATGTTTTGCCTCATTTTGGGATCTAAGTCAGGGAATGAAAAACCCAGAGCCGGACTCGGATTCCGTCTCGCATCGTGAAATTCGGTTGGCTCCTGTTCCGGGAGAACCGGATCCGCTCATCTTTAGAAGTAACACTGGTTGGATTAAGTGACAGAAGTTACAGACATTTCTGTCTTAGTGAAAGTTTTCATTCTCCTGTTGCTATTTGTGTCCAGGGACTCAGGAACATTTGGAATGACGGCCGGGGGAACGCGGAGAGCTGCACAGTCTCTGTTTACCAGAGCAGACCTTAGATCCGTTCATTCACTCCGGCATGTACAGGACTCTGCAGCGGCAGCGGAGGATACAGATTCCTGGCTCCAGCAGCAAAGCACCTGTGTGTGTGTGTGTGTGCTGGGGGAAAGTGTCTTTTATTTCCAGAGGAAATATGTTTGCCTTTTCCTGCCAAAATAAATGTTCTTGTTCCATTAATGTTCTGCAACAAGACCCACTTCAAGAAAAAGCTGCCCTCTAGGGCGATCTATCTCATTGCTGGCAACGCTGGCTGTAGGTACATTAGGCGTAGAGGCGGCGTAGGAGATTAATCACACAGGCCTATTGTTTTCTTAGGAGGAAAGGCACTTATACAGCGGAGATTGAGCTTGGCTTTATCTGGCAATAACAGGGTTAATGTGACAGGCAGGATGTATTTGGGACAAAAACTTCTTTTCAAGGTAAATTAATGTGCAAAAAAAAACAAAAAACGTTTCTCTTCACAAAACTACATATGAACATCTAAGTGTGAGCTGCGTCGCTGCTACATCCGCTGTCTGGAAATGGCAAAAAGCCAATGGGTTCCACTTAAGTACCTGTATACTGGGAGACAAAGCTCTGCGTTATGTCTGGTCATTTCACTTTGGGTGCAGGGCGGCCACAAGCCAAGGGGTAACTAAACAAGGCATACCATTCTATCCCTTTAAAATGGGACACGAATTACACAGGTTCTGTGGCTGAGTGACTTCTAGTCTGCATTTCACCTGGTTTTAATCAGCCACAGAATCTGTGTAATTTACGAGTGTCACGATTTAAAGGGATAGTATAGTAGTAATGCAATAGAAGAATGTGTTGGAATCAATCTATGCGCTAAACTAAGAAGAAATAGAAGCTGCCCACAGCCAGTGATTAGGTGTCACCAACACCCTATAAATATACAACTACCATTTTTTTTTGTTTACCACTGTATATACCTCAGTTTCACCATATTCCTCCATGTTTGGAAGGAAAGAGAGAAAACTCCACATATCATAAATATGGTGAAACTGAGGAGACTGCATGACTGGTATTCTCTCTGCTTATTTGTCTGCACCATATCTGGCAGGAGTCTGCATAATTATTTTCCACGACTGACTACCAAGTCACTAGCATCTGCAATATTTTGTTGTATTTGTATGTGTTTAAAGGTCCCGTAGGATCCTTTGGTATTAAATGTGAAAAAGTCCCATTTGTGGGAGAAAGGAAATTACTGTATCTGCCTAATACACGTATGTAGCGCCCATATATACAGTGGTAAAAAAAAAGTTTTGTGATAGTATAGTAAGCCTACTGTACCCTAAACACACATTATCCTCCTCCACAGAAGTGTCCCTCTAATACCCTTTTTCCACCTGAGTACCGGGTCCGATCCGGGATGTTTAACTTGGCTACAACCCGCGTCGGTCCCGCCGTTTCCACTGCGCTTCAACACGGATTATTCCCGGGTCGGATCTGTTTCCACTTAACCCGGGTAAGCTCTGTAAAAGCTATTTACTCGGTTCTGAAACACGGGTAATGACCGTTTCCACTGCACAATTACCCAGGTCATTACTGTGTTCAACCCAGGTAGCTACCCGGGTAGGATTCCAGGGTCACTCAACCCGTGTTGAGCCGTTTCCACTTACTAAAAAAAACCCATGTTGATGCGCGCCCCCGTGCAAAAACTAGAGATGAGCGGGTTCGGTTCCTCGGAATCCGAACCCGCCCGAACTTCAGCTTTTTTTACACGGATCCGAGCGACTCGGATCTTCCCGCCTTGCTCGGTTAACCCAAGCGCGCCCGAACGTCATCATGACGCTGTCGGATTCTCGCGAGGCTCGGATTCTATATAAGGAGCCGCGCGTCGCCGCCATTTTCGCACGTGCATTGAGATTGATAGGGAGAGGACGTGGCTGGCGTCCTCTCCATTTAGATTAGAAGAGAGAGAGTGAGATTGAGACAGAGACACTTGATTTACTGGAGCTTAGGAGTACTAGAGAGTGCAGAGTTTACTAGTGACTGACCACTGACCAGTGACCACCAGTGCAGTTTTATTTAATATAATCCGTTCTCTGCCTGAAAAAAACGATACACAGTGACTCAGTCACATACCATATCTGTGCTCAGCCCAGTGTGCTGCATCATCTATGTATAATATCTGACTGTGCTCACACAGCTTAATTGTGGGGGAGACTGGGGAGCAGTTATAGGTTATAGCAGGAGCCAGGAGTACATATTATTAAAATTAAACAGTGCACACTTTTGCTGCAGGAGTGCCACTGCCAGTGTGACTGACCAGTGACCTGACCACACTGACCACCAGTATAGTATACTATATTGTGATTGCCTGAAAAAGTTAAACACTCGTCGTGTGACTTGTGTGGTGTTTTTTTATTCTATAAAAAACTAATTCTGCTGACAGACAGTGTCCAGCAGGTCCGTCATTATATAATATATACCTGTCCGGCTGCAGTAGTGATATATATATATATTTTATATCATTATTTATCATCCAGTCGCAGCAGACACAGTACGGTAGTTCACGGCTGTAGCTACCTGTGTGTCGGCACTCGGCAGTCCATCCATAATTGTATACCACCTACCCGTGGTTTTTTTTTCTTTCTTCTTTATACATACTACATCTCATTATCATCCAGTCTATATTAGCAGCAGACACAGTACAGTACGGTAGTCCACGGCTGTAGCTACCTCTGTGTCGGCACTCGGCAGTCCATCCATAATTGTATACCACCTACCCGTGTTTTTTTTTTCTTCTTTATACATACTACATCTCATTATCATCCAGTCTATATTAGCAGCAGACACAGTACAGTACGGTAGTCCACGGCTGTAGCTACCTCTGTGTCGGCACTCGGCAGTCCATCCATAATTGTATACCACCTACCCGTGGTTTTTTTTTCTTTCTTATTTATACATACTACATCTCATTATCAACCAGTCTATATTAGCAGCAGACACAGTACAGTACGGTAGTCCACGGCTGTAGCTACCTCTGTGTCGGCACTCGGCAGTCCGTCCATAATTGTATACCACCTACCCGTGGTTTTTTTTTCTTTCTTCTTTATACATACTACATCTCATTATCATCCAGTCTATATTAGCAGCAGACACAGTACAGTACGGTAGTCCACGTCTGTAGCTACCTCTGTGTCGGCACTCGGCAGTCCATCCATAATTGTATACCACCTACCCGTGGTTTTTTTTTCTTCTTTATACATACTACATCTCATTATCATCCAGTCTATATTAGCAGCAGACACAGTACAGTACGGTAGTCCACGGCTGTAGCTACCTCTGTGTCGGCACTCGGCAGTCCATCCATAATTGTATACCACCTACCCGTGGTTTTTTTTCCCTTCTTTATACATACTACATCTCATTATCATCCAGTCTATATTAGCAGCAGACACAGTACAGTACGGTAGTCCACGGCTGTAGCTACCTCTGTGTCGGCACTCGGCAGTCCATCCATAATTGTAAACCACCTACCCGTGGTTTTTTTTCTTTCTTCTTTATACATACTACATCTCATTATCATCCAGTCTATATTAGCAGCAGACACAGTACAGTACGGTCATTACATAATAAATATACATACCTGTCCGGTTGCAGTACTAGTGATATTATATTGATTTCATCTCATTATCATCCAGTCTATATTAGCAGCAGACACAGTACGTTAGTCCACGGCTGTAGCTACCTCTGTGTCGGCACTCGGCAGTCCGTCCATAATTGTATACCACCTACCCGTGGTTTTTTTTTCTTTCTTCTTTATACATACATACTACATCTCATTATCAACCAGTCTATATTAGCAGCAGACACAGTACAGTACGGTAGTCCACGGCTGTAGCTACCTCTGTGTCGGCACTCGGCAGTCCATCCATAATTGTATACCACCTACCCGTGTTTTTTTTTTCTTTCTTCTTTATACATACTACATCTCATTATCATCCAGTCTATATTAGCAGCAGACACAGTACAGTACGGTAGTCCACGGCTGTAGCTACCTCTGTGTCGGCACTCGGCAGTCCGTCCATAATTGTATACCACCTACCCGTGGTTTTTTTTTCTTTCTTCTTTATACATACATACTACATCTCATTATCAACCAGTCTATATTAGCAGCAGACACAGTACAGTACGGTAGTCCACGGCTGTAGCTACCTCTGTGTCGGCACTCGGCAGTCCGTCCATAATTGTATACCACCTACCCGTGTTTTTTTTTTCTTTCTTCTTTATACATACATACTACATCTCATTATCAACCAGTCTATATTAGCAGCAGACACAGTACAGTACGGTAGTCCACGGCTGTAGCTACCTCTGTGTCGGCACTCGGCAGTCCATCCATAATTGTATACCACCTACCCGTGGTTTTTTTTTTCTTCTTTATACATACTACATCTCATTATCATCCAGTCTATATTAGCAGCAGACACAGTACAGTACGGTAGTCCACGGCTGTAGCTACCTCTGTGTCGGCACTCGGCAGTCCATCCATAATTGTATACTAGTATCCATCCATCTCCATTGTTTACCTGAGGTGCCTTTTAGTTGTGCCTATTAAAATATGGAGAACAAAAATGTTGAGGTTCCAAAATTAGGGAAAGATCAAGATCCACTTCCACCTCGTGCTGAAGCTGCTGCCACTAGTCATGGCCGAGACGATGAAATGCCAGCAACGTCGTCTGCCAAGGCCGATGCCCAATGTCATAGTACAGAGCATGTCAAATCCAAAACACCAAATATCAGTAAAAAAAGGACTCCAAAACCTAAAATAAAATTGTCGGAGGAGAAGCGTAAACTTGCCAATATGCCATTTACCACACGGAGTGGCAAGGAACGGCTGAGGCCCTGGCCTATGTTCATGGCTAGTGGTTCAGCTTCACATGAGGATGGAAGCACTCAGCCTCTCGCTAGAAAAATGAAAAGACTCAAGCTGGAAAAAGCACAGCAAAGAACTGTGCGTTCTTCGAAATCCCAAATCCACAAGGAGAGTCCAATTGTGTCGGTTGCGATGCCTGACCTTCCCAACACTGGACGTGAAGAGCATGCGCCTTCCACCATTTGCACGCCCCCTGCAAGTGCTGGAAGGAGCACCCGCAGTCCAGTTCCTGATAGTCAGATTGAAGATGTCAGTGTTGAAGTACACCAGGATAAGGAGGATATGGGTGTTGCTGGCGCTGGGGAGGAAATTGACCAGGAGGATTCTGATGGTGAGGTGGTTTGTTTAAGTCAGGCACCCGGGGAGACACCTGTTGTCCGTGGGAGGAATATGGCCGTTGACATGCCTGGTGAAAATACCAAAAAAATCAGCTCTTCGGTGTGGAAGTATTTCACCAGAAATGCGGACAACATTTGTCAAGCCGTGTGTTCCCTTTGTCAAGCTGTAATAAGTAGGGGTAAGGACGTTAACCACCTCGGAACATCCTCCCTTATACGTCACCTGCAGCGCATTCATAATAAGTCAGTGACAAGTTCAAATACTTTGGCCGACAGCGGAAGCAGTCCACTGACCAGTAAATCCCTTCCTCTTGTAACCAAGCTCACGCAAACCACCCCACCAACTCCCTCAGTGTCAATTTCCTCCTTCCCCAGGAATGCCAATAGTCCTGCAGGCCATGTCACTGGCAATTCTGATGATTCCTCTCCTGCCTGGGATTCCTCCGATGCATCCTTGCGTGTAACGCCTACTGCTGCTGGCGCTGCTGTTGTTGCTGCTGGGAGTCGATGGTCATCCCAGAGGGGAAGTCGTAAGCCCACTTGTACTACTTCCAGTAAGCAATTGACTGTTCAACAGTCCTTTGCGAGGAAGATGAAATATCACAGCAGTCATCCTGCTGCAAAGCGGATAACTGAGTCCTTGACAACTATGTTGGTGTTAGACGTGCGTCCGGTATCCGCCGTTAGTTCACAGGGAACTAGACAATTTATTGAGGCAGTGTGCCCCCGTTACCAAATACCATCTAGGTTCCACTTCTCTAGGCAGGCGATACCGAGAATGTACACGGACGTCAGAAAAAGACTCACCAGTGTCCTAAAAAATGCAGTTGTACCCAATGTCCACTTAACCACGGACATGTGGACAAGTGGAGCAGGGCAGGGTCAGGACTATATGACTGTGACAGCCCACTGGGTAGATGTATGGACTCCCGCCGCAAGAACAGCAGCGGCGGCACCAGTAGCAGCATCTCGCAAACGCCAACTCTTTCCTAGGCAGGCTACGCTTTGTATCACCGGTTTCCAGAATACGCACACAGCTGAAAACCTCTCACGGCAACTGAGGAAGATCATCGCGGAATGGCTTACCCCAATTGGACTCTCCTGTGGATTTGTGGCATCGGACAACGCCAGCAATATTGTGTGTGCATTAAATATGGGCAAATTCCAGCACGTCCCATGTTTTGCACATACCTTGAATTTGGTGGTGCAGAATTTTTAAAAAAACGACAGGGGCGTGCAAGAGATGCTGTCGGTGGCCAGAAGAATTGCGGGACACTTTCGGTGTACAGGCACCACGTACAGAAGACTGGAGCACCACCAAAAACTACTGAACCTGCCCTGCCATCATCTGAAGCCAGAAGTGGTAACGAGGTGGAATTCAACCCTCTATATGCTTCAGAGGTTGGAGGAGCAGCAAAAGGCCATTCAAGCCTATACAATTGAGCACGATATAGGAGGTGGAATGCACCTGTCTCAAGCGCAGTGGAGAATGATTTCAACGTTGTGCAAGGTTCTGATGCCCTTTGAACTTGCCACACGTGAAGTCAGTTCAGACACTGCCAGCCTGAGTCAGGTCATTCCCCTCATCAGGCTTTTGCAGAAGAAGCTGGAGACATTGAAGGAGGAGCTAACACGGAGCGATTCCGCTAGGCATGTGGGACTTGTGGATGGAGCCCTTAATTCGCTTAACAAGGATTCACGGGTGGTCAATCTGTTGAAATCAGAGCACTACATTTTGGCCACCATGCTCGATCCTAGATTTAAAGCCTACCTTGGATCTCTCTTTCCGGCAGACACAAGTCTGCTGGGGTTGAAAGACCTGCTGGTGAGAAAATTGTCAAGTCAAGCGGAACGCGACCTGTCAACATCTCCTCCTTCACATTCTCCCGCAACTGGGGGTGCGAGGAAAAGGCTCAGAATTCCGAGCCCACCCGCTGGCGGTGATGCAGGGCAGTCTGGAGCGACTGCTGATGCTGACATCTGGTCCGGACTGAAGGACCTGACAACGATTACGGACATGTCGTCTACTGTCACTGCATATGATTCTCTCAACATTGAAAGAATGGTGGAGGATTATATGAGTGACCGCATCCAAGTAGGCACGTCACACAGTCCGTACTTATACTGGCAGGAAAAAGAGGCAATTTGGAGGCCCTTGCACAAACTGGCTTTATTCTACCTAAGTTGCCCTCCCACAAGTGTGTACTCCGAAAGAGTGTTTAGTGCCGCCGCTCACCTTGTCAGCAATCGGCGTACGAGGTTACATCCAGAAAATGTGGAGAAGATGATGTTCATTAAAATGAATTATAATCAATTCCTCCGCGGAGACATTGACCAGCAGCAATTGCCTCCACAAAGTACACAGGGAGCTGAGATGGTGGATTCCAGTGGGGACGAATTGATAATCTGTGAGGAGGGGGATGTACACGGTGATATATCGGAGGATGATGATGAGGTGGACATCTTGCCTCTGTAGAGCCAGTTTGTGCAAGGAGAGATTAATTGCTTCTTTTTTGGGGGGGGTCCAAACCAACCCGTCATATCAGTCACAGTCGTGTGGCAGACCCTGTCACTGAAATGATGGGTTGGTTAAAGTGTGCATGTCCTGTTTTGTTTATACAACATAAGGGTGGGTGGGAGGGCCCAAGGACAATTCCATCTTGCACCTCTTTTTTCTTTTATTTTTCTTTGCGTCATGTGCTGTTTGGGGAGGGTTTTTTGGAAGGGCCATCCTGCGTGACACTGCAGTGCCACTCCTAGATGGGCCCGGTGTTTGTGTCGGCCACTAGGGTCGCTTATCTTACTCACACAGTCAGCTACCTCATTGCGCCTCTTTTTTTCTTTGCGTCATGTGCTGTTTGGGGAGGGTTTTTTGGAAGGGACATCCTGCGTGACACTGCAGTGCCACTCCTAGATGGGCCCGGTGTTTGTGTCGGCCACTAGGGTCGCTTATCTTACTCACACAGTCAGCTACCTCATTGCGCCTCTTTTTTTCTTTGCGTCATGTGCTGTTTGGGGAGGGTTTTTTGGAAGGGACATCCTGCGTGACACTGCAGTGCCACTCCTAGATGGGCCCGGTGTTTGTGTCGGCCACTAGGGTCGCTTATCTTACTCACACAGCTACCTCATTGCGCCTCTTTTTTTCTTTGCGTCATGTGCTGTTTGGGGAGGGTTTTTTGGAAGGGACATCCTGCGTGACACTGCAGTGCCACTCCTAGATGGGCCCGGTGTTTGTGTCGGCCACTAGGGTCGCTTATCTTACTCACACAGCGACCTCGGTGCAAATTTTAGGACTAAAAATAATATTGTGAGGTGTGAGGTATTCAGAATAGACTGAAAATGAGTGGAAATTATGGTTTTTGAGGTTAATAATACTTTGGGATCAAAATGACCCCCAAATTCTATGATTTAAGCTGTTTTTTAGGGTTTTTTGAAAAAAACACCCGAATCCAAAACACACCCGAATCCGACAAAAAAAATTCGGTGAGGTTTTGCCAAAACGCGGTCGAACCCAAAACACGGCCGCGGAACCGAACCCAAAACCAAAACACAAAACCCGAAAAATTTCCGGCGCTCATCTCTAGCAAAAACACGGGTAAATTTAGCTAGTGGAAAAGGGGTATTAGTAAGCACTGTACTGTACTGCTTTCTGGTGAGACGTCAGCACGTAAGCTTTCTGGCCACCGTCACAGGATTTTCTGTTGTGCCGCTGAGAGGGGTGGGAGCCAGTAAAATAAACATTCACCAAGCCCCAGTTTTGCCATATGGGGAATTTCAGCATGCGGACAGTTTATTCAGGTATCTATTGTCTTTAGTGCCTGTGTGCAGAAACCATGCACCCTAAGGGTGTATATAGACAGGCAACAGATGACATAACCAGCCATCTAAGAATAAAAAGCGGAATCGATCTGTCTCAGGCGCCCCTGGCTGCTGAGTAATGTATGACAACAGAGAGAACACCACTCTCTAAACAAATAACCAATTGTGAAAAAGTGAAAGTCAACATATAACATCAAGCACCAGAAAGGATGGAAGACTTCCCTTGGGTGTGGAAATCCTGTAGAGGATAGTTCTTTCTATCTCCCAGTTGAGGATCTTTCCTTCCACTCTCAATGCAGATGGTACATGTAAAAGGGTATAACAGTACAATGGTGTAGTATGTTTATAACAAGTTGTATTGCACCCGAGTGATTGGTTCTGAAGTTAGGGAATTGTGCAGATCCTTCACCACAACTATTTAAAATCTTCCCTTCGGTTAGATGGTCATATTCAGGTATGTATACCCCAACTCACAGGCAAGGTGTGTTTTCAAACATATAAAGGTATCTTTGGACAGATATATTGGATCCCTAAAAAACTGTCTAATGGGCGTACCCCAACTCACAGCAGATGATGATATATAAAACACATAAAGGTTTCTTTCTGAAGTAGCAAAGATAGCAGCGTACCCCAACTCACAATTCAGTTGATTTTCATAAGCACGTAAAGGTTTCTTTCAACGTCCAAAAAAAAACCAAGCAGTAGATAAAAGTCCAATGAATTTATTCCATAAAAAAAGGTATCCCAAAGATGGTTTACAAAGAAGGGAATACAAAAATGTCCATAAAACATTAATATAAAAGTTACAAGGAGCAATGTTGCATGGTCTCACCCGGGGAAACAGGCTACTGGTGTCCAACACTTGACTAGTCGGATTCCGGAATTTCCCACTAAATCAAGGCTTCCAGAGTCCAGGATCCAAAAGGGGAGACCAGGCAGTACATAGAAAATTGTCAGCTCCTGTCTGTAACCAACGCGTTTCGATCTCTCCAAGAGATCTTTGTCAAGGCCTGCAGACTAGGAGCCATGTGCTGGAATTTATACCAAACATCTAACCAATACAGGAAGTGAGGTCACGGATTGAATTAGCCCTCTTTGTGTCCTTTGAAATGATTCCATAGTTTTAACATCAACCCAGAGTGTACATTAATCCACTATGAGCCTAGTCCTCCCCAAGGAAAACGTTTTTAGATTTCCAATAACGTTAATTGTGCGTTAAATACCACGGCGGAACCGGAAGTGTCCCGTCGTGGAACGCACAATTCCACCCGGCTCCCTAGCGGAAGCGGAGGTATCCGGACACTGGAACCCATAATTCCATCAAACTCCCCGTCGTGGAACGCACAATTCCACCCAGCTCCCCGGCGGAAGCGGAAGTATCCGGACACTGGAACTCGTAATTCCATCGAGCTCCCTAACGGGAGCAGAAGTGCCCGGCCACTGGAACGCATATATGCGTTCCACTCGATGTTCACATGGCACATAGCGAGACCCCTTCACAGGAAGCGGAAAAACCTCCGCATTGGCCCTCATGCGTTCCACTTAAACTCGGAAATATCCATCATGTGACGCCTCCGGAAATGTACGATGGAACGCATTAGCGTTTCAAAGGATCATTCAGAAAGGCTTTTCAACCCCTTCACATTATGTCAAACTAATTTATATACTATATACCATAAATCTTAAAAACATTCATCTATATGATAATCAGACACTAATTCATCACATACATGATACATAGAACTTTCTTTTACCATGTAAAAATTAATAAAAAATTAATGAATACAGCATGAAAAGTGGAAAACATGAGCCCATCATTCCATCAACAGGTCCTGAGTATTCCATCCTGAATTTATTTCATAATGAGTCCATAAAGACCATTTTTTACGTTCCTCAAATGTTCCCCTATTCTTACTTTAAGGGCGTACATCGAGACCCCTTAAAGTAAGAATAGGGGAACATTTGAGGAACGTAAAAAATGGTCTCGATACACATGCCCTGTCTCTTCATTTTAAACAAACACATCAATGCTCACATGCACATATCCTTGGTTTTTATGGCTTATCTATTATTGAACAGGACATTAGGAATAAGGATATTGCCAGTAAACTGGCAAAAAAAGAAATGTCTCTTATTTACAATTATAAAACTCTTATGCCTAGTGGTCTTAACAGTAGAGATGTGCACTTGAAATGTTTCGGGTTTTGTGTTTTGGTTTTGGGTTCGGTTCCGCGGCCGTGTTTTGGGTTCGACCGCGTTTTGGCAAAACCTCACCGAATTTTTTTTGTCGGATTCGGGTGTGTTTTGGATTCGGGTGTTTTTTTTCAAAAAACCCTAAAAAACAGCTTAAATCATAGAATTTTGGGGTCATTTTGATTCCAAAGTATTATTAACCTCAAAAACCATAATTTCCACCCATTTTCAGTCTATTCTGAACACCTCACACCTCACAATATTATTTTTAGTCCTAAAATTTGCACCGAGGTCGCTGGATGACTAAGCTAAGCGACCCAAGTGGCCGACACAAACACCTGGCCCATCTAGGAGTGGCACTGCAGTGTCACGCAGGATGGCCCTTCCAAAAAACACTCCCCAAACAGCACATGACGCAAAGAAAAAAAGAGGCGCAATGAGGTAGCTGTGTGAGTAAGCTAAGCGACCCTAGTGGCCGACACAAACACCTGGCCCATCTAGGAGTGGCACTGCAGTGTCACGCAGGATGGCCCTTCCAAAAAACACTCCCCAAACAGCACATGACGCAAAGAAAAAAAGAGGCGCAATGAGGTAGCTGTGTGAGTAAGCTAAGCGACCCTAGTGGCCGACACAAACACCTGGCCCATCTAGGAGTGGCACTGCAGTGTCACGCAGGATGGCCCTTCCAAAAAACACTCCCCAAACAGCACATGACGCAAAGAAAAAAAGAGGCGCAATGAGGTAGCTGTGTGAGTAAGATAAGCGACCCTAGTGGCCGACACAAACACCTGGCCCATCTAGGAGTGGCACTGCAGTGTCACGCAGGATGGCCCTTCCAAAAAACACTCTCCAAACAGCACATGACGCAAAGAAAAAAAGAGGCGCAATGAGGTAGCTGTGTGAGTAAGCTAAGCGACCCTAGTGGCCGACACAAACACCTGGCCCATCTAGGAGTGGCACTGCAGTGTCACGTAGGATAGCCCTTCCAAAAAACACTCCCCAAACAGCACATGACGCAAAGAAAAAAAGAGGCGCAATGAGGTAGCTGTGTGAGTAAGCTAAGGGACCCTAGTGGCCGACACAAACACCTGGCCCATCTAGGAGTGGCACTGCAGTGTCACGCAGGATGGCCCTTCCAAAAAACACTCCCCAAACAGCACATGACGCAAAGAAAAAAAGAGGCGCAATGAGGTAGCTGTGTGAGTAAGATAAGCGACCCTAGTGGCCGACACAAACACCTGGCCCATCTAGGAGTGGCACTGCAGTGTCACGCAGGATGGCCCTTCCAAAAAACACTCCCCAAACAGCACATGACGCAAAGAAAAAAAGAGGAGCAATGAGGTAGCTGTGTGAGTAAGCTAAGCGACCCTAGTGGCCGACACAAACACCTGGCCCATCTAGGAGTGGCACTGCAGTGTCACGCAGGATGGCCCTTCCAAAAAACACTCCCCAAACAGCACATGACGCAAAGAAAAAAAGAGGCGCAATGAGGTAGCTGTGTGAGTAAGCTAAGCGACCCTAGTGGCCGACACAAACACCTGGCCCATCTAGGAGTGGCACTGCAGTGTCGCGCAGGATGGCCCTTCCAAAAAACACTCCCCAAACAGCACATGACGCAAAGAAAAATGAAAGAAAAAAGAGGTGCAAGATGGAATTGTCCTTGGGCCCTCCCACCCACCCTTATGTTGTATAAACAGGACATGCACACTTTAACCAACCTATCATTTCAGTGACAGGGTCTGCCACACGACTGTGACTGAAATGACGGGTTGGTTTGGACCCCCACCAAAAAAGAAGCAATTAATCTCTCCTTGCACAAACTGGCTCCACAGAGGCAAGATGTCCACCTCATCATCATCCTCCGATATATCACCGTGTACATCCCCCTCCTCACAGATTATCAATTCGTCCCCACTGGAATCCACCATCTCAGCTCCCTGTGTACTTTGTGGAGGCAATTGCTGCTGGTCAATGTCTCCACGGAGGAATTGATTATAATTCATTTTAATGAACATCATCTTCTCCACATTTTCTGGAAGTAACCTCGTACGCCGATTGCTGACAAGGTGAGCGGCGGCACTAAACACTCTTTCGGAGTACACACTTGTGGGAGGGCAACTTAGGTAGAATAAAGCCAGTTTGTGCAAGGGCCTCCAAATTGCCTCTTTTTCCTGCCAGTATAAGTACGGACTGTCTGACGTGCCTACTTGGATGCGGTCACTCATATAATCCTCCACCATTCTTTCAATGGGGAGAGAATCATATGCAGTGCCAGTAGACGACATGTCCGTAATCGTTGGCAGGTCCTTCAGTCCGGACCAGATGTCAGCATCAGCAGTCGCTCCAGACTGCCCTGCATCACCGCCAGCGGGTGGGCTCGGAATTCTGAGCCTTTTCCTCGCACCCCCAGTTGCGGGAGAATGTGAAGGAGGAGATGTTAACAGGTCGCGTTCCGCTTGACTTGACAATTTTCTCACCAGCAGGTCTTTGAACCCCAGCAGACTTGTGTCTGCCGGAAAGAGAGATCCAAGGTAGGTTTTAAATCTAGGATCGAGCACGGTGGCCAAAATGTAGTGCTCTGATTTCAACAGATTGACCACCCGTGAATCCTTGTTAAGCGAATTAAGGGCTCCATCCACAAGTACCACATGCCTAGCGGAATCGCTCTGTGTTAGCTCCTCCTTCAATGTCTCCAGCTTCTTCTGCAAAAGCCTGATGAGGGGAATGACCTGACTCAGGCTGGCAGTGTCTGAACTGACTTCACGTGTGGCAAGTTCAAAGGGCAGCAGAACCTTGCACAACGTTGAAATCATTCTCCACTGCGCTTGAGACAGGTGCATTCCACCTCCTATATCGTGCTCAATTGTATAGGCTTGAATGGCCTTTTGCTGCTCCTCCAACCTCTGAAGCATATATAGGGTTGAATTCCACCTCGTTACCACTTCTTGCTTCAGATGATGGCAGGGCAGGTTCAGGCGTTTTTGGTGGTGCTCCAGTCTTCTGTATGTGGTGCCTGTACGCCGAAAGTGTCCCGCAATTCTTCTGGCCACCGACAGCATCTCTTGCACGCCCCTCTCGTTTTTTAAATAATTCTGCACCACCAAATTCAAGGTATGTGCAAAACATGGGACGTGCTGGAATTTGCCCAGATTTAATGCACACACAATATTGCTGGCGTTGTCCGATGCCACAAATCCACAGGAGAGTCCAATTGGGGTAAGCCATTCCGCGATGATCTTCCTCAGTTGCCGTAAGAGGTTTTCAGCTGTGTGCGTATTCTGGAAACCGGTGATACAAAGCGTAGCCTGCCTAGGAAAGAGTTGGCGTTTGCGAGATGCTGCTACTGGTGCCGCCGCTGCTGTTCTTGCGGCGGGAGTCCATACATCTACCCAGTGGGCTGTCACAGTCATATAGTCCTGACCCTGCCCTGCTCCACTTGTCCACATGTCCGTGGTTAAGTGGACATTGGGTACAGCTGCATTTTTTAGGACACTGGTGACTCTTTTTCTGAGGTCTGTGTACATTTTCGGTATCGCCTGCCTAGAGAAATGGAACCTAGATGGTATTTGGTACCGGGGACACAGTACCTCCAACAAGTCTCTAGATGGCTCTGCAGTAATGATGGATACCGGAACCACGTTTCTCACCACCCAGGATGCCAAGGCCTCAGTTATCCGCTTTGCAGCAGGATGACTGCTGTGATATTTCATCTTCCTCGCAAAGGACTGTTGGACAGTCAATTGCTTGGTGGAAGTAGTAAAAGTGGTCTTACGACTTCCCCTCTGGGATGACCATCGACTCCCAGCAGCAACAACAGCAGCGCCAGCAGCAGTAGGCGTTACACGCAAGGATGCATCGGAGAAATCCCAGGCAGGAGAGGACTCGTCAGAATTGCCAGTGACATGGCCTGCAGGACTATTGGCATTCCTGGGGAAGGAGGAAATTGACACTGAGGGAGTTGGTGGGGTGGTTTGCGTGAGCTTGGTTACAAGAGGAAGGGATTTACTGGTCAGTGGACTGCTTCCGCTGTCGCCCAAAGTTTTTGAACTTGTCACTGACTTATTATGAATGCGCTGCAGGTGACGTATAAGGGAGGATGTTCCGAGGTGGTTAACGTCCTTACCCCTACTTATTACAGCTTGACAAAGGCAACACACGGCTTGACAAATGTTGTCCGCATTTCTGTTGAAATACTTCCACACCGAAGAGCTGATTTTTTTTGGTATTTTCACCAGGCATGTCAATGGCCCTATTCCTCCCACGGACAACAGGTGTCTCCCCGGGTGCCTGACTTAAACAAACCACCTCACCATCAGAATCCTCCTTGTCAATTTCCTCCCCAGCGCCAGCAACACCCATATCCTCCTCATCCTGGTGTACTTCAACACTGACATCTTCAATATGACTATCAGGAACTGGACTGCGGGTGCTCCTTCCAGCACTTGCAGGGGGCGTGCAAATGGTGGAAGGCGCATGCTCTACACGTCCAGTGTTGGGAAGGTCAGGCATCGCAACCGACACAATTGGACTCTCCTTGTGGATTTGGGATTTCGAAGAACGCACAGTTCTTTGCTGTGCTTTTGCCAGCTTGAGTCTTTTCATTTTTCTAGCGAGAGGCTGAGTGCTTCCATTCTCATGTGAAGCTGAACCACTAGCCATGACCATAGGCCAGGGCCTCAGCCGTTCCTTGCCACTCCGTGTGGTAAATGGCATATTGGCAAGTTTACACTTCTCCGACAATTTTATTTTAGATTTTTGAGTCCTTTTTTTACTGATATTTGGTGTTTTGGATTTTACATGCTCTGTACTATGACATTGGGCATCGGCCTTGGCAGACGACGTTGATGGAATTTCATCGTCTCGGCCATGACTAGTGGCAGCAGCTTCAGCACGAGGTGGAAGTCGATCTTGATCTTTCCCTATTTTTGGAACCTCAACATTTTTGTTCTCCATATTTTAATAGGCACAACTAAAAGGCACCTCAGGTAAACAATGGAGATGGATGGATACTAGTATACTTATGGATGGACGAGCGACTGCCGACACAGAGGTAGCTACAGCCGTGGACTACCGTACTGTGTCTGCTGCTAATATAGACTGGATGATAATGAGATAAAAATAAAATATATATATATATATCACACTAGTACTGCAGCCGGACAGGTATATATATTATGTAATGACGGACCTGCTGGACACTGTCTGTCAGCACTGCAGACTCCTAAAGTAAGCTACTAGTATCAAGAAGATAGAAAAAAAAAACCACGGGTAGGTGGTATACAATTATGGATGGACGAGCGACTGCCGACACAGAGGTAGCTACAGCCGTGGACTACCGTACTGTGTCTGCTGCTAATATAGACTGGATGATAATGAGATAAAATTAAAATATATATATATATCACACTAGTACTGCAGCTGGACAGGTATATATATTATGTAATGACGGACCTGCTGGACACTGTCTGTCAGCACTGCAGACTCCTAAAGTAAGCTACTAGTATCAAGAAGATAGAAAAAAAAACCACGGGTAGGTGGTATACAATTATGGATGGACGAGCGACTGCCGACACAGAGGTAGCTACAGCCGTGGACTACCGTACTGTGTCTGCTGCTAATATAGACTGGATGATAATGAGATAAAAATAAAATATATATATATATATATCACACTAGTACTGCAGCCGGACAGGTATATATATTATGTAATGACGGACCTGCTGGACACTGTCTGTCAGCACTGCAGACTCCTAAAGTAAGCTACTAGTATCAAGAAGATAGAAAAAAAAACCACGGGTAGGTGGTATACAATTATGGATGGACGAGCGACTGCCGACACAGAGGTAGCTACAGCCGTGGACTACCGTACTGTGTCTGCTGCTAATATAGACTGGATGATAATGAGATAAAAATAAAATATATATATATATATATATCACACTAGTACTGCAGCCGGACAGGTATATATATTATGTAATGACGGACCTGCTGGACACTGTCTGTCAGCACTGCAGACTCCTAAAGTAAGCTACTAGTATCAAGAAGATAGAAAAAAAAACCACGGGTAGGTGGTATACAATTATGGATGGACGAGCGACTGCCGACACAGAGGTAGCTACAGCCGTGGACTACCGTACTGTGTCTGCTGCTAATATAGACTGGATGATAATGAGATAAAATTAAAATATATATATATATATATCACACTAGTACTGCAGCCGGACAGGTATATATATTATGTAATGACGGACCTGCTGGACAGTGGACACTGTCTGCAGAATGCGTTTATAAAAACACCACACGACGAGTGTTTAACTTTTTCAGGCAGACAATCACAATATACTGGTGGTCAGCAGACAATCACAATATACTAGTGGTCAGTGGTCACTGGTCAGTCACACTGGCAGTGGCACTCTGGCAGCAAAAGTGTGCACTGTACTTAAAATATGTACTCCTGCTATAACTGCTCCCCAGTCTCCCCCACAATTAAGCTGTGTGAGCAGTGAGCACTCAGCACAGTCAGATAATGATATACAGTATTACATATGATGCAGCACACTGGGCTGAGCACAGATATGGTATGTGACTGTGTCACACTGTGTATCGTTTTTTTTTTCAGGCAGAGAACGGATTAATTAAACTGGTGGTGGTCACTGGTCACACTATCAGCAAGTAGTACTCCGTCCTAAGCAGACAATCACAATATACTGGTGGTCAGTGTGGTCACTGGTCAGTCAGTCACACTGGCAGTGTGGCACTCTGGCAGCAAAAGTGTGCACTGTACTTAAAATATATTATTTATGTACTCCTGCTCTAACTGCTCCCCAGTCTCCCCCACAATTAAGCTGTGTGAGCAGTGAGCACTCAGCACAGTCAGATATACAGTATTACATATGATGATGCAGCACACTGAGGCTGAGCACAGATATGGTATGTGACTGTGTCACACTGTGTATCGTTTTTTTTCAGGCAGAGAACGGATTAATTAAACTGGTGGTCAATGGTCACACTATCAGCAAGTAGTAGTACTCCAGTCCTAATATGCTCCCCAAAATTAGTAAATACTAAATAGTGTCTCTAACTCTCTACTCTCTTCTCTATAAACGGAGAGGACGCCAGCCACGTCCTCTCCCTATCAATCTCAATGCACGTGTGAAAATGGCGGCGATGCGCGGCTCCTTATATAGAATCCGAGTCTCGCGATAGAATTCGAGCCTCGCGAGAATCCGACAGCGGGATGATGACGGTCGGGCGCGCTCGGGTTAGCCGAGCAAGGCGGGAAGGTTCGAACCTGCCTCGGACCCGTGTAAAAAGGCTGAAGTTCGGGGGGGTTCGGATTCCGAGGAACCGAACCCGCTCATCACTACTTAACAGTGATTTCGAGACCAAATGGTTTTTGTAAAACATTGTTTGTTACACTCACTGACTGGTTTTTGTCTTTTTCCTCAGTTACAAATATGTAAACATGAACTCTTTATGGACTCATTATGAAATAAATTCAGGATGGAAAATACTCAGGACCTGTTGATGGAATGATGGGCTCATGTTTTCCACTTTTCATGCTGTATTCATTAATTTTTTATTAATTTTTACATGGTAAAAGAAAGTTCTATGTATCATGTATGTGATGAATTAGTGTCTGATTATCATATAGATGAATGTATTTAAGATTTATGGTATATAGTATATAAATTAGTTTGACATAATGTGAAGGGGTTGAAAAGCCTTTCTGAATGATCCTTTGAAACGCTAATGCGTTCCATCGTACATTTCCGGAGGCGTCACATGATGGATATTTCCGAGTTTAAGTGGAATGCATGAGGGCCAATGCGGAGGTTTTTCCGCTTCCTGTGAAGGGGTCTCGCTATGTGCCACGTGAACATCGAGTGGAACGCATATATGCGTTCCAGTGGCCGGGCACTTTCGCTCCCGTTAGGGAGCTCGATGGAATTACGAGTTCCAGTGTCCGGATACTTCCGCTTCCGCCGGGGAGCTGGGTGGAATTGTGCGTTCCACGACGGGGAGTTTGATGGAATTATGGGTTCCAGTGTCCGGATACCTCCGCTTCCGCTAGGGAGCCGGGTGGAATTGTGCGTTCCACGACGGGACACTTCCGGTTCCGCCGTGGTATTTAACGCACAATTAACGTTATTGGAAATCTAAAAACGTTTTCCTTGGGGAGAACCAGGCTCATAGTGGATTAATGTACACTCTGGGTTGATGTTAAAACTATGGAATCATTTCAAAGGACACAAAGAGGGCTAATTCAATCCGTGACCTCACTTCCTGTATTGGTTAGATGTTTGGTATAAATTCCAGCACATGGCTCCTAGTCTGCAGGCCTTGACAAAGACCTCTTGGAGAGATCGAAACGCGTTGGTTACAGACAGGAGCTGACAATTTTCTTTGTACTGCCTGGTCTCCCCTTTTGGATCCTGGACTCTGGAAGCCTTTATTTAGTGGGAAATTCCGAAATCCGACTAGTCAAGTGTTGGACACCAGTAGCCTGTTTCCCCGGGTGGTCTCATGCAACATTGCTCCTTGTAATTTTTATATTAATGTTTTATGGACATTTTTGTATTCCCTTCTTTGTAAACCATCTTTGGGATACGTCTTTTTTATGGAATAAATTCATTGGACTTTTATCTACTGCTTGGTTTTTTTTGGACGTTGAAAGAAACCTTTACGTGCTTATGAAAATCAACTGAATTGTGAGTTGGGGTACGCTGCTATCTTTGCCACTTCAGAAAGAAACCTTTGTGTTTTATATATCATCATCTGCTGTGAGTTGGGGTACGCCCATTAGACAGTTTTTTGGGGATCCAATATATCTGTCCAAAGATACCTTTATATGTTTGAAAACACACCTTGCCTGTGAGTTGGGGTATGCATACCTGAATATGACCATCTAACCGAAAGGGAAGATTTTAAATAGTTGTGGTGAAGGATCTGCACAATTCCCTAACTTCAGAACCAATCACTCGGGTGCAATACAACTTGTTATAAACATACTACACCATTGTACTGTTATATCCTTTTACATGTACCATCTGCATTGAGAGTGGAAGGAAAGATCCTCAACTGGGAGATAGAAAGAACTATCCTCTACAGGATTTCCACACCCAAGGGAAGTCTTTCATCCTTTCTGGTGCTTGATGTTATATGTTGACTTTCACTTTTTCACAATTGGACATAACCAGCCAGCCAGGGTGTACGGCCAGGGTGATAAATAATGACATTAAACTACTGTCCAGCAGGGGGCAACACTCAGTTCTGTGCTTCCAACTTTGCTGCCCGATTTAATGAAACACATGGCTCTCCCGTGGTTGTGTTTCTTTAATTCTCAGCATGTCTTGTCAGCCTCTGGTTGGCAGAGCAAGATGAGGTTTGTAGTTCCACTGAACTTTCAGAGCCACAGGATTAAGGGGGACATTTACTAAGCAGTGATAAGAGAGGAGAAGTGAGCCAGTGGAGAAGTTGCCCATGGCAACCAATCAGCACTGAAGTAACATTTATAATTTGCATACTATAAAATGATACAGAGCTGCTGATTGGTTGATGGGGCAACTTCTCCACTGGCTCACTTCTCCGCTCTTATAACAGCTTAGTAAATGTCCCCCTAAGTATTCTAGTAGAGGACTAATACTTATTTTGCCATAGTAGTATGTACTATGAAGTTTTGGACATCTAGTGTTTGGATGGGATACGGTCGTTAGGTCGACACAACGTAGGTCGACAGTCATTAGGTCAACCACTGTAGGCCGACATGCATTAGATCGACAGGGACACTAGGTCGACATGGTTATTAGGTCGACGTGCACTAAGTCGACAGGTGAAAAGGTCGACATGAGTTTTTCAAATTTTTTATTTCAATTTTGGGACTTTTTTTATACCTTACGAATCGATCCACGTGGACTACAATTGGGAACGGTAACCTGCGAAGCGAGCCATGCAAGGGGACACGGTGCACTAATTGGGGTTCTCCGTCACTTTACGAAGAAAACGACACCAAAAACAGTCCAAGAACTCACGTCGACCTTTTGACCTGTCGACCTAGCACATGTCGACCCAATGGCCACGTCCCTAGTGTCCCTGTCAAGCTAATGCATGTCGACCTATAGTGGTCGACCTAATGACTGTCGACCATACCCATAGCCATTTAGATGAAGAACAATTTGCTCTTTGTGAAATAATTTTGGAATGCACTTCAGCTGAAAGCAGGTCACCATTGTCCAGGAGGCGTAAAGTAAAATATCAGCAAGTATGCTTTTCATTCATACTGCTAGCGTTACTATAAACACTTTTATATGCAGCAAGTTACAGTGGAGCGTAGTACATTATTCTGGATAACATTTTTGTGTTTTTTCAGGACGGGAACCCATCGCCACTAATGATTGGATGGTTTAGTGATGTCCTCAGATCTGCCCTGCCGGGTTGGATACATCCCAGGTTAAGTGCAGAGAAGACCAACGTACTCGACAATATAGAGGATGGAAAAGTTATTACAAAGTTTCTGTAGGCGAAACTTCAGAAGGATCGTTCCCATCAGCGTAGCAAGTATGTAAATATAAATAATTGTATGTATTTTTAATAAACAAATAAAAAACACAGCTAGAAAAACTTTTGTTTCTATTAATTACACATTTACACACAATTAAGGGGATTATTGCAAACCCAAAAAGTAAGCAATTGGGCAAAACCATTGTTGCACTGCAGATGGGGCAGATGTAAAATGTGCAGAGAGAGTTAGATTTGGCTGGGTTATATTGTTTCTGTGCATGGTAAATACGGTCTGCTTAATTTCAACACTGCAATTTAGATTTCAGTTTGAACACACCCCACCCACATCTAAATCTTTCTGCACGTTACATCTGCCCCACCTGCAGTGCAACATGGTTTTGCCCAATTGCTAACTTTTTTGGTTCGCTAACAAACCTGAATAAGGCCTTTATACATAATATTCAGGTACTGCGACCGATGATCGCGATGGTGATCACATACTGCGTCTTTGGGTGCAGCGCTTGGATCTGCAATGCTGGCAGTGGGCGTCTTCTGCCTACAGATATCTACTGCTGCATTAACAGATTTTTGCTCAGCAGCTGTGTCTTATGCTTTTAGCGTAAATCAGACCCAATGGTGGTCATTCCGAGTCGATCGCTCGCTAGCTGCTTTTAGCAGCATTGCACACGCTAGGCCGCCGCCCTCTGGGAGTGTATCTTTAGCTTAGCAGAATAGCGAACGAAAGATTAGCAGAATTGCTACTAAATAATTCCTTGCAGTTTCTGAGTAGCTCCACACCTACTCCTAGACTGCGATCACCTCGGTCCGTTTAGTTCCTGCTTTGACGTCACAAACACGCCCTGCGTTCGGCCAGCCACTCCCCCGTTTCTCCAGACACTCCTGCGTTTTTGCCTGACACGCCTGCGTTTTTTTAGCTCACTCCCGGAAAACGCTCAGTTACCACCCAGAAACGCCCCTTTCCTGTCAATCACTCACCGATCAGCAATGCGACTGAAAAGCGCCGCACGAACAACAGCAAAACTGCTAAGTTTTTAGTTAAATAACTAAGCGCATGCGTACCATGCGCATTTAGCAGCAAATCGCAGCATAGCGAAAATCGGCAACGAGCGAACAACTCGGAATGACCACCCATGTGCTCAAAGTATTTCCCAAAAACAAGCAGTGACAGAGACCTATCTCTAATCCTATCTGCCTCTAGTTGCTGTAGGTAGCATTCTGCCATACGCAGACATGACGATTGTGGTAACAGACCTGTCACTGATTACAGCGGTGAGCTGTCTCCACGGTGACATTGCAGAATATTGCCTGCGGGGCTCATTTTGTCCCATTCCAGCCAGCGTAGGAAGTCAGCAGGATGTTATTAGCTCCTGGATCCAGTGACCTGGTGAATGGGGCATGTAGAAATGTCCTGGAAACCACACCCGAGAGACAACCTTTTGGCCCCTGTCTAAGGACCATCCTTTACAATTAATGTGTGCCTTATAGTCTTATTTTTGGAGAACAGACACGAAACACAAATAAATCTAACACTTTTCAGTGGAAGCTATAATCCCTGAAAATCTGCAGGATCTGAAGATCCTGAATATGCGGATATACTGGCCCAGGAGCCAGGCTATCCATTAGGCAACCCTTGTGCCCAGTGGGCTCCGATAAGACTAAGGGCTAGATGCATCATCGCTTGGAAAGTGATAAAATGGAGAGTGAAAAAGTACCAGCCAATCAGCTCCTGACATTTTTCAAACACAGCCTGTGACATGGCAGTTAGTTAGGACCTGATTGGCTGACACTTTTTCACTCTCCATTTTATCACTTTCCAAGCGATGATGCATCTAGCCCTAGATCACCTGACATATTTTTTTTTGTGTGTGTGGTTGGGGGATGGGAAAATTTTTGACATTTATTATTTATCTTGCAATGAAATGATGTTGGTGACTGGCGTCTGTAGTATGCAGCTCATGATGCACTTATATCGGTAGTGTTCATGCTAGGCTGTTTTAGCAGAGCCCGATTTTTTAAGGGCAAAATCCACCCTGCTAAAACAGCCTGCCCGCATCCTGCTCTCCCAGCGTATATATAGGCCCTCATTCCGAGTCGTTCGCTCGGTAATTTTCTTCGCATCGCAGCGTTTTTCTGCTTAGTACGCATGCGCAATGTTCGCACTGCGACTGCGCCAAGTAATTTTGCTATGAAGATAGTTTTTTTACTCACGGCTTTTTCTTCGCTCCGGCGAACGTAATGTGATTGACAGGAAATGGGTGTTACTGGGCGGAAACACAGCGTTTTATGGGCGTGTGGATGAAAACGCTACCGTTTCCGGAAAAAACGCGGGAGTGGCTGGAGAAACGGGGGAGTGTCTGGGCGAACGCTGGGTGTGTTTGTGACGTCAAACCAGGAACGACAAGCACTGAACTGATCGCAGATGCCGAGTAAGTCTGAAGCTACTCTGAAACTGCTAAGTAGTTTGTAATCGCAATATTGCGAATACATCGTTCGCAATTTTAAGAAGCTAAGATTCACTCCCAGTAGGCGGAGGCTTAGCGTGTGTAACTCTGCTAAAATCGCCTTGCGAGCGAACAACTCGGAATGACCCCCATAGATGTCGTGCACATCCAATCACGCTACGGGAGAGCGCTTTGAGAAAGTCCATCAGCTCCGTTGGTGCTGGGCACGTCACCAACAGTGACGTCGCTGGACGCCCACGCCCTTTAGTGACGTACGTGGGGGCTGCACCGCCCACTTTAATTACGTTTTAGAGCCACGCCCCTATTTACATATCCACACACCCTTTTCGGACGTGCTCGGTTCACAAGTGCCCCCACAGAACGGTACCCTGTCCTCACAAATTCCTAGGGGGAACACTACATTGGTAATGTATTTTCATGCAGCCATATTTAACGCACTGTGCAGAGTCACACTAAACATGCAACTCCGAATAAATACGGAAATGCATTATCAATGTATGTTTTGGACACAAATGTACATTTAGGGCCTAATTCAGACTTGAGCGCAGCAGCAAATTTCTACTCTAATGGGCATAACCATGTGCACTGCAAGTGGGTCAGATGTAACATGTGCAGAGAGAGTTAGATGTGGGTGGGGTGTGTTCAAACTAAATTGCAGTTTAAAAATAAAGCTGCCAGTATTTACACTGCACAAAAACAATATAACCCACCCAAATCTAACTCTATCTACATATTTTATATGTGCCCCCCCTGCAGTGCACATGGGGGGTCATTCCGAGTTGATCGCTCGCTAGCAACTTTTTGCAGCGTTGCGATCAGATAGTCGCCGCCTATGGGGGAGTGTATTTTAGCTTTGCAAGTGTGCGAACGCTTTTGCAGCCGATGGCACAAAAAAGTTTTTTGCAGTTTCTGAGTAGCTCTGGACTTACTCAGCCACTGCGATCAGTTCAGTCTTTTTGGTCCCGGAATTGACGTCAGACACCCGCCCTGCAAACGCTTGGACACGCCTGCATTTTTGCAAAAACTCCCAGAAAACGGTCAGTTGACACCCACAAATGCCCTATTTCTGTCAATCACCTTGCGATCGGCTGTGCGAATGGATTCTTCGTTAAATCCATCGCCCAGCACCGATCCTCTTTATGCCTGCACATTGCGGTGCATACACATGCACAGTTTTGCCGAGAATTAACCTGATCGCAGTGCTGCAAAAAGTTGCTAGCGAGCGATCAGCTCAGAATGACCCCCATGGTTTTTAGAGAACAAATTTGCTGCTGCGATCAGGTCTGAATTAAACCCTTAATTGCTTAGATTGACTGATGAATGATCGTAACTAGCGTCTAATTTGACCACACATATTGGCTGCCATTGACAAAGTGCATAATGGATACTCCCCTGCTCACTCCAATTTGCATAATTATGTATTGCTGCAGAGTAAGAAGCAATGGGGGTAATTCCAAGTTGATCGCAGCAGGAATTCTGTTAGCAATTGGGCAAAACCATGTGCACTGCAGGGGAGGCAGATATAACATGTGCAGAGAGAGTTAGATTTAGGTGTGGTGTGTTCAATCTGCAATCTAATTTGCAGTGTAAAAATAAAGCAGCCAGTATTTACCCTGCACAGAAATAAAATAACCCACCCAAATCTAACTCTCTCTGCAAATGTTATATCTGCCACACCTGCAGTGCACATGGTTTTGCCCAACTGCTAAAAAAATTCCTGCTGCGATCAACTTGGAATTACCCCCAATAATTGTAATAATTGCCTATAGTCACAAACTTCTCTTTACCTTCACCCCCCTGGACAATGAAATATTTGCACTGATATTATGAGATCAATTCTCACTTATACATCGCTAGACCAGGTCGCACCCGGTACTTGTGCACGTGTCCTTCCCGGGTGTGACCCGGTTGATAACCCTTTCAGACTGGCGACAGCATACCGTCAAATTGCTGGGTTGGTGACGTCAACGGTGACGTGTGCGGAGGAGGTGCCTGTAGATCAGATCATTTCCAAGCGCCGCCTGTCCCTCTAACGCTGCCTCTGCCTATACGGCACGTGACACAATAAAAGCCCGGGAATAACCCTGCTTTATTCCCGGGTTGAAATACCAGGTCAGGTGACCCGGGAATTCGGGATTTACCCCTTTCACACCGAACATTGACCCACGTCGACCCGGCAATATACCGGGTTATTTGTGCAGTGTAAAAAGGGTAAATGGGCCATTTATCATGAAATATTTGCAGCAAAATTAACCAAAACACTCGTTTTTCAGAGATAGCCGCAAATATTTATTATCAGCCTAATGTATGACAGAGAGGCTGCAGCAGGGAAGGGCTGGTCCCTGCGGGTGCGCTTTGATATATGCCGGCGGAATAAACGCACACTTCAGCTTATATCGTTCCCAGAACGCATTGAGTATGCGATTACTGATCAATAGACCCCCAAGGCCCTTGTGTGGGTTTCCTCTCGGTTACTCCAGTTTACTCCCACACTCCAAAAGCATACTGGTAAGTTACTTGGCTTTGGTAATAAATTATATGTACTGGTTATGTTCTGTCCCATTCTCATCTGTTCCATGGACATTGGGAAGTTGGGAATAAAGCAAAAAAAAAAAGAGCAAGTAACAGTGCACTGCAAAATCCAGGCTGCAGAGAGGCGTGTCCACACTAAAATCCAAAATGCAGTGTAACAATAAAGCTGTGCAGCATTTGTGGGCTACATCCAAAAGCAGACAGTATTTACCCTGCATGGATATTTTCTATATATATATATAGTATATATATATATATATATATATATATATATATATATATATATATATATATTTGCACCCCTTGCATTGCAACATGGTTTATCCAGCTATACAGTCCATACTTGCCCACCGTCCTGGAATGGTCAGGAGGTTCCTGAAAATTGGGTGGCCCTCCCAGCCCCCCGGAAGGGTGGGCAAGCCTCCCGTTCTCCCTGTCAGGCCCTCCCCCCCCCCCTCCCCCCCTACCCCTCGGCCACCCACAGCAGCCGAGGGGATCCGATGACGAAATTTGCGTTAAATTGCATCATCGTAGCTCCGCCCCCTGCTATACAGTGCCTAGTTTCTCAGCACTGTGTGTGTGTGTGTATGTGGGGGGGGGGAGGCACGATGACGCGATCGTGATGCCACGCCCCCCGGACTGCCCACTTCCCCGTCGTCACGCCCCCTCAGACGGCCCATCATGCCGCCGGGCACGCCCCCATGCGCCTACAATGCTGCCTCCTCCCGGAGGAGGGGGCAGCAAGGTAGGCAAGTATGATACAGTCACTAGATCTTTCTTGCTATATTTCCAACTCAGAATCAGGCCCAGTGCCACTGAGCCACGGTATAAATAATAAACTCAGTCACATTACAAATTACACTGGCAGCACTGCTGTAATCGGCACATACACAGTTTGTCCTCCACCAATCAGGTCGAAACTTTTAATGACTCTCAGTTTCAGATTATTTATGTGTGAATAGGAGTCAGTCCCAGTGATAATGAGTTGTGTCTGTGTTATAGTCTCTGGGATAGATATTATATCATTTATAAGCTTCCAATATTTTGTATTATTGGCATAATTTAGTAACAGGGGATGCAGTTAATTTGCCGGCGGTCAGGATCCCAGGACACTGACGACGAAATCCAGACAGCTGACAATGCCGCCAGCCAGGATCCTGGAGTACCAGGGCTATTCCCACTCGTGGGTGTCCACGACACCCACAGAGTGTGAATAGATCCTGTGGCGAGCGAATCGAGCCAACGATCCTGCAACATGGCGAACGTAGCAAGCCCGCAAAGGGGACACTTAGCGGTCGGCCCTCTGCCAGTATTCTGTCAGGATATGGACAGACGGCATCCCGTCCGCCAGCAAAACATACGGAACCCAGTAACAGGAAACTATGTGTACATAATATGCAGTCCCCTTACATTTACTGTATGCACTTATCTTCAGAAAAAGTATTTGATAGACAAATAAAATAGTAAGTGTGACTGGATGGTAACCATGGCAACTTCCCAGCCGTGATTGTGTGATATGGTGGTTTCTGCATCTGAGATATTCACAATCTATTCAGAGTGCTCAGGGGCACTGTATCAGCTTGAGGGGTCTATGGGGGTAATTCAGACTGGATCGCTGCAGCAGCAGCGATTGCAGTCTGAATTTCCTTTGTTGGGTGCTGTTACGTTCCTGATGCTCAGAACTTGAGGGATGTTGTGTAGAGAGTCCAGAGCACCAGGACGTGACGCTGAAATAAGGGATGGTACGGGAATAGCCCCTAGCACCCTACCTCCATTGTTTTACCCGTGTGGTCAGTTCACGCCTGAGTGACTATGGTTTCTTGGGCCCACGGCAGCCGCGTTTGAAGGGCGGATTAGGTCTGCCCAACTCCGATGCCCCCAGGTCTTAGAGTGAGACAAGGCATGAACCGAGACAGGATAATAACAAGGGGACCTCTAACTAAAGCAAACAGAAAGCTAGGGGCTACTAACTACCCTAAAACTAAATGTATGTGCGGCACGCCGCCAAAGGAAAAGAACAACAAAAGATACCACTGTCCACACCCCCACACGGCACCGCCGCGTACCGGGCAGGACAGTGAAAAGCGGAAACCTCCGCAAAAACCACCAATGCAAAATAAACACAAGGACCTTGCGGCCTAGGCCGCAACACGCGGCAGAAGCCGCTACTCACGAAACCGGGAGAGTATCCCAACAAGCGAGAACCCCCAGATGACTGCAACAGGTTCACTTGGACAGAAAGGATTCCCAGGACCGGCTTCAGAACTCCAGGACTCAGGAGCACAGGGAGCAAGATCGACCAGATACAGCTGACCAGGAACAGACGTTGCAAGGCAGGAACAGCATACAGGAAGCTATCACCAGCGAGGCTGCAGTGTGCTGGCTCCCATAAAAAGGCCCTGCTGGCCAATGACAGGAGCGCCAGCAAGACCAGCCCCCAGACACTAATTAATAGTTGTCGTGCAGCTGCCCTGCTGCACGAACAACTAATCCGTCTTATCTGGCAATGGGGAACGCGGTCCGCCAATGGCGTCCCCATTGCCATGTACCCAGCGGCTGAGGACGCCCGGCGTCCTAGCATTGCCAGGGACCCGGCGGCTACAGTACGCATGGCGTCCTGGCGTTGCTAGGCGCCGGGCGGGCAGCGAGGGAGGTGCGGCGGCCGTGAGCGTCACCCGGAAGCAGACCGAGCGGCGCCGCGGACCGCGGCACCTAACAGTACCCCCCCTTGAGGAGGGGTTAAAGAACCCCTAAAGCCGGGTTTCTGAGGAAATTCCTGAAAGAATAATTTCTTAAGTTTAGGGGCATGTAGATCCTTATCCAGGACCCAAGACCTTTCCTCCGGGCCATAGTCTTTCCAGTGAACTAAAAAATACATCCGGCCTCGAGAAACTTTGGAATCTAAAACCTTCTCCACCAAAAACTCTTGTTGCCCCAGAACATCCACCGGAAGTCTACCCTGAGAAGTTTTCCGAGGGAATCTCCTGGAAGAAATATATTGCTTCAGAAGGGAACAATGAAAAGTATTGCCAATTTTGAGTGATTTAGGCAAGCGTAGCCGAAAAGCAACTGGATTGACCTTCTTTACGATAAGGAATGGTCCAATAAATTTGGGTCCCAATCTAGCCGATGGTTGTCGGAGCTTGATGTTGCGCGTTGACAACCACACTTTATCTCCCACCTTAAAAGTGCATGGGCGTCGGAATCTATCTGAAAAAATCTTTCCTCGGAAGGCAGCCTTCTTAAGGGCAAGGTGCACCTTTTTCCAAATCTTTCTGAGACGGGAAGTTAAGGTCAACGAAGAGACTGGAAAATGAGGGTAAAAAGAATTGGCTCTAGGATGAAAGCCCAGGACCGAAAAGAATGGCGACTCCTTGGTGGAAGAATGACAAGAGTTATTACAGGCAAACTCGGCCAAAGGAAGAAATTCAGACCAATCATTCTGAAGTTTGGCCGAGTATAGTCGTAAATACTGTTTTAATGACTGATTAACGCGTTCAGTTTGTCCGTTAGACTGTGGATGGTACCCAGATGTTAAAGAGAGTTTCATATTTAAAGAGGCACAAAAACGTTTCCAGAAACGGGCAATGAATTGTGATCCCCGATCAGAGACAATATCCATGGATAAACCATGGAGCCTGAAGACATGGCGGAGAAACAAAACTGCCAACTCTTGAGCGGAGGGTAATCGGGGAAGAGCAATGAAGTGGGCCATCTTACTAAAACGGTCTACTACCACCCAAATGACTCGGAACCCAGCTGAAAGCGGAAGGTCCACCACGAAATCCATGGATATATGTGACCATGGCCTGGGAGGAATGGCTAGAGGCATGAGTTGCCCGACCGGCAACGATCGAGATACCTTGTACTGAGCACAAACCTGACAGGAACGGACAAATTCCCTCACATCTTTAGAAAGATTAGGCCACCACACTGAGCGAGAGATTAATTCCAAGGTCTTAGAGATACCCGGATGACCAGAAACCTTATTATCATGAAACTCAGCTAGAACAGTGCCTCTCAGAAATTCAGGGACGAAGAGACGATCTGCAGGAGTGACACTGGGAGCCTGCTGCTGAAGCTGGACTAGCTGTGTAAATAAATCCTGTGTGAGGCCAGCCCGGATGACAGACGATGGGACTATGGGGGTAGTAGCCGGGTGGTTATTGTGAACCGGAAGAAAACAACGTGACAGGGCATCGGCTTTTGTATTCTTGGAACCGGGCCTGAAGGTGATAATAAACCTGAAACGAGTAAAAAACAGCGCCCAACGTGCCTGTCGAGCATTAAGCCGTTTAGCTGACTCAATATACTGCAGGTTCTTGTGGTCAGTAAACACCGTAATGGTATGCCTTGCTCCTTCCAGCCAGTGCCTCCACTCCTCAAAAGCCCATTTAACTGCCAACAATTCTCGATTACCAACGTCATAGTTGGATTCTGCGGAGGAGAATTTTCTGGACATGAAGGCACATGGGTGTAATTCCTGAGACTCCGGGTCTTCCTGAGAAAGGATAGCCCCCACTCCAACCTCTGAGGCATCTACCTCGACAATAAAGGGGAGATCCGGGTTAGGGTGTCTGAGTACTGGAGCTGAGACAAAGGCCTGCTATAAGGCCAGAAAGGCAGACTTGGCTTCAGGTGACCAATTGGAAGGGTCCGCTCCTTTTTTAGTCAATGCCACAATAGGAGCAACCAAATCTGAGAAGGTATGAATAAAACGCCTATAGTAATTTGCAAACCCTAAAAAGCGCTGAATTGCTTTTAAGTTCGTGGGTTGTGCCCAATTTAGGATGGCCTGGAGTTTTTTGGTTCCATGAAAAACCCCTTAGGAGAAATAATATACCCCAGGAAGGACACTTCTGTGATGTGGAAATCACATTTCTCCAGTTTGGCGTATAAATGATTTCCCCGTAACTTCTGAAGGACCAGTCGCACATGAGTAATATGTTGTTCAAAAGACTCAGAGTAAATCAAAATGTCGTCTAAATAAACGACTACGAACTTTCCTAGAAAGTCGCGAAGGACGTCGTTAATGAGATCTTGAAATACAGCAGGAGCATTAGACAGCCCAAACGGCATCACCAGGTATTCATAATGTCCCGACTGTGTGCTGAAAGCCGTCTTCCACTCATCCCCAGATCTTATTCGGATGAGATTGTAAGCCCCTCTAAGATCGATCTTGGAAAAGATAACGGCAGTCCGGAGCTGATCAAACAGTACTGAAATCAGTGGCAAGGGGTAGGTGTTTTTAACAGAAATTTTATTCAGAGCCCGATAATCAATACATGGTCTGAGCGACCTATCTTTTTTCTCGACAAAAAAGAACCCTGCACTCAATGGAGATTTCGAGGGCCTAATGAAGCCTTTTTTTAGGCTCTCCTGTACATAATCATTCATTGCCGTAGTTTCCGGCCCAGACAGGGCATATAGTCTCCCCTTAGGCAAAGAGGCACCGGGAACTAAGTCAATAGCGCAGTCATAGGACCGATGAGGAGGCAGAATATCCGCATTACCCTTGGAGAAAACGTCGGCAAAGTCCTGATATTCCAAAGGAATAAGTTCTGAGGTGACTGCAGCAACCCGGACTGGACGGGAAATACATTCCTTAACACAAAAGGGACCCCATCGGGAAATCTCCCCAGACCGCCAATCTATGGTGGGATTATGAAAGGCAAGCCAGGGGTGACCCAAAACTACGGGGACAGCCGGACAATGGGTAAGGTAAAATTCGATTTTCTCCGAATGTAGGGCCCCCACTGTCAGTTGTACTGGAGGTGTGCGGTGAGTGATTACCCCATTAGAAAGCGGACCACCATCCAAGCCGTGCATGGTGATACGTTTATCCAAAGGTATCTGTGGAACGCCCAAAGCCTGAGCCCAACCAAGATCCATGAAATTTCCTGCAGCTCCACTGTTGACGAAGGCCGACACCAACGAACTGAGGCTACCAAAGGAAATTTTTACAGGAACTAATAAGGAATCATTAGAGGAGATCAACTGCAGACCCAAGTGAACCCCCTCACAATTCACTGGGTCAGAGCGTTTCCCTGCTTATTCGGGGAATTACGTGCGATATGTCCCTTGCCACCACAATACAAGCAAAGACCAGAATTTAGCCTTCTGGTTCTTTCCTCTGGGGACAGCCGGGAGAGACCCATTTGCATGGGCTCCTCGACGTCCTCAGGGAAAGTATACACACATGGACTAGGCCTGAAACTAGCTCCTCTTTCAGCCCTCCGCTCCCGGAGACGACGATCAATTTTAATAGCAAGCTCAATGAGTTTGTCTAAAGTCTCTGGAGCGGGGTACTGAAGGAGACTGTCTTTAATAACTTCAGACAAACCGAGGCGAAACTGACTGCGCAGGGCCGTGTCATTCCAGCCACAGTCGTTCGACCAACGGTGAAACTCGGTACAATACGCCTCTGCTGGATTTTTCCCTTGCTTAAGTGCACGCAGGTGGCTCTCAGCCGACGTTTCTCTATCAGGGTCATCATACAAAAGGCCTAAGGACTTAAAAAAGGCATCTACAGATAGCAAGGCTACATCATCGGCTTTTAGCCCAAAAGCCCAGGTTTGCGGATCGCCTTGTAGTAATGACATCACAATCCCGACCCGTTGAGACTCAGTACCAGAGGATCGGGGCCTTAAACGAAAATAAAGCTTACAAGCTTCCTTGAAATTAAAAAAATCCTTTCGGTTACCTGAAAAACGGTCAGGAAGGTGCATCTTTGGTTCTGGAATCATACTCTGGGAGGCTCGCAAAAGATCTTCCTGCGATCTCACCCGAAGAGAAAGATCCTGAACCATCTGAGTTAGTTCCTGAATCTGGTTGGCCAAAAGCTGGCTGGGATTCGGTCCTAATACTGCCGGATTCATGAGGCCGAATTTCAAGGCCCACCAAAAACAAATAACTCTTAATATTATTCTTTTTTTTTTTTTTTGGGCCGGTGATAATGTTACGTTCCTGATGCTCAGAACTTGAGGGATGTTGTGTAGAGAGTCCTGTGCACCAGGACGTGACGCTGAAATAAGGGATGGTACGGGAATAGCCCCTAGCACCCTACCTCCATTGTTTTACCCGTGTGGTCAGTTCACGCCTGAGTGACTATGGTTTCTTGGGCCCACGGCAGCCGCGTTTGAAGGGCGGATTAGGTCTGCCCAACTCCGATGCCCCCAGGTCTTAGAGTGAGACAAGGCATGAACCGAGACAGGATAATAACAAGGGGACCTCTAACTAAAGCAAACAGAAAGCTAGGGGCTACTAACTACCCTAAAACTAAATGTATGTGCGGCATGCCGCCAAAGGAAAAGAACAACAAAAGATACCACTGTCCACACCCCCACACGGCACCGCCGCGTACCGGGGAGGACAGTGTAAAGCGTAAACCTCCGCAAAAACCACCAATGCAAAATAAACACAAGGACTAAGCGGCCTAGGCCGCAACACGCGGCAGAAGCCGCTACTCACGAAACCGGGAGAGTATCCCAACAAGCGAGAACCCCCAGATGACTGCAACAGGTTCACTTGGACAGGAAGGATTCCCAGGACCAGCTTCAGAACTCCAGGACTCAGGAGCACAGGGAGCAAGATCGACCAGATACAGCTGACCAGGAACAGACGTTGCAAGGCAGGAACAGCATACAGGAAGCTATCACCGGCGAGGCTGCAGTGTGCTGGCTCCCATAAAAAGGCCCTGCTGGCCAATGACAGGAGGGTCTGCAAGACCAGCCCCCAGACACTAATTAATAGTTGTCGTGCAGCTGCCCTGCTGCATGAACAACTAATCCGTCTTATCTGGCAACGGGGAACGCGGTCCGCCAATGGCGTCCCCGTTGCCATGGACCTAGCGGCTGAGGACGCCCGGCGCCCTAGCGTTGCCAGGGACCCGTCGGCTACAGTACGCACGGCGTCCTGGCGTTGCTAGGCGCCGGGCGGGCAGCGAGGGAGGTGCGGCCGCCGTGAGCGTCGCCCGGAAGCAGACCGAGCGGCGCCGTGGACCGCGGCACCTAACAGGTGCGCCCACGCAGCGCACCCTGGGAGCCCAGTGATATGCTAATTGCATCTAAGTACTGCAATCGCCTCTGCCTGATTGACAGGCAGGGGCGGTCGTGGGGCAATAAACTATTCATACTTCTATTTTGAAAGTATTCTTAATTTGCAGCATTTTTTCTACACATGTCTAAAACTTTTGCACAGTATTGTAAATACATAACCACATAAAAAAAATATGCTAGAGAGCCCTGCTCCCAAGAGCTTACATTCTAAAGGAGCTTTCAACCCTGATTACATGCATATGAAAAGTCAAAACAATGACCCCTATAATCTCTTTATTGGCTTCAAAACTTCATCTCATCTCCAAAGCTCTCTATCCCGCCTTATCCGACTCTCCTCACCATTCACTGCCACTGACTGGTTGGTATCTTAAGATCCATCTCTGCAGACAATCCAATCTCTCTTCTCTCTTTACTCTCTCTCCTCCATCCCCAGCTACCATTTACAATACACTGTGTATCATTTGTCTGCCACTCTTGTAATTTCCCAGCAAGCTTTGCCTTCAGCTTCACGTCATTTTATGGAATTGATAATGTCTCCCTATAAAGTGACGCACTGCTGGGTGTGGTATGCAAGGTCGACCACACTTAGGTCGATAGTGTCTAGGTCGACCACTATTGGTCGACAGTAACTAGGTCAACAGGGATTCTAGGTCGACAGGGGCTCTATGTCGACAGGTCAAAAGGTAGACATGAGTTTTTAAAAGCTGGTCTGTGGGTTACAGCTCCCAGCTCCACTTCTGCAAAAATATGCAACAATGTAATTTGAATGAAAGATTGCAGAGATTAACCATTTCTGTGACTGCTGCACAGGGATCACACAACCTCTATTCATAGGGCTGAATTCAATTATGGGAGAAGTTCTCACCCTGCAAAGAAGTGCAAATATATACCACACTTACGGTAACGTTGGATTCGCAGATATTTTCTTGCAATACACTATATACATAGAAACATAGAATTTTACTGCAGGCATTAGGGTAAATTTAGGGGTCTGGGTTAGGGTAGGGCCAGCAACAGAAATCTTGGGACCCAGTACACTGATATCTCTGTGGCCCCCACAACACCCTTAACTTGGCAGAGGGGACCTTTAAAAAAAATGGAGTCTTTGACTCAGACTGTCAGTGAGCCCGGCCGGTGGTTTTCCTGCTGGGATACCCGGCTCTTCGGTGGCATGGACATACAGAAAAGCGCCAGCGCAATGACATGCCTAATGCAATACAGCATGCCACAGGGACTGGACACAGTGATGGGGTAAAAGGAGGGGGGAGGGGTTTGGGGGCCTGTTGTTTTCTACTTAAATTGAGCAGTTGGAGCATATACTTTAAAATGGTGCCCTGGGCCCCCTGAGGGCTTAATCCAGCCCTGGATAGTATATTAGGTTTGGTTTATTAGTTTGTCTTAAGGTATTAGGGTTAGGGATTATGATTATGTAGAGGTTTGGGGTTAGATTGTGGTCAGAGGTTAGTGTATTAAGGCCAGAGATAGGGTTAGTGTTTGTAGAGCCGTGACTAGACATTTTGGTGCTCTGTGCCAGAGTGAGAATTGGTGCACCCCCATATCTAAAATAGGGCAAGTGCACGCCGTAGGCAAAATATAGGGGCATGGGATCACAATTACAGCGTGGTCGCAGGCAGGCGGGCGGTGGGTAGCATGCTGGGTGGCCTTGCCCTGTGATGGACCGCCCCCAGCATGCGATTGTGAGGAATGCAGCAGAATCTGCAATCCTTACTTAGTGCACAAAGTTGTTTTGTGGTCAGAGGCGCAACTAGTGTTCATGGTGCCCAGGGCAAATAAAAAAATGGCGCCCCCTAAATATAAGCAGTTAGAGAGTAATGCTGGCCATACATTAGGACAACTGGCATCGACATTCCACCCACGGGACCGCGCTTCACATCGTAATCAGGGGTGAGGGGGTAACAGTGTACAACAGTGTTCGTGGCATGTCTCAGCCTACATCTGCAATCTCGTACGCAGAAAACATGGCGCCAGCATCTCAGTTCCAGCGGCCATTCTGCGTGACCATAGGGTTACTCCCTGTGTGTGCACACAGATGCAGATATTAGCGAGGCCGCTGGTGGGCCTCTCATTAGCATACTGCCACACAGGAACTGCGTACGGGATGGCAGCTGCGCATGCATTAGTGTACATGCCTGACTCACGCGGCCGGGCAGACTATTAGTTGTTACAGTACATGCTAATTATGCATCCTTCATGGGCTGCCTACAATCCCTTTAAACTTAAACATTTGGAAACCCCCCTCCAGAATCCCTGTGTTCATTCGGCTCTGTTCTTCCTTGCTACTGGGCGCTGTATGGAGCGGAATCGATTTCTCCGCGATCGACGAGTTTCACCTGGTAAGGCTTCGTCCATACGGGGTTTAAGTGTTAATGTGTATAATGTAATATGTATAATGTGTATAATGTAATGTGTATAATGTGTATAATGTAATATGTATAATGTGTATAATGTAATGTGTATAATGTGTATAATGGGTGAAATGTGTGCAGTGCACACGGGCCCCTGATGCCAGAGGGGCCCACAAGGCACACACTGCATCCATATTCAAATACTCACCTTTCTGGAGTCCAGTGCTGAGCGCTGCTCTCGTGGCAAAAAGCACAGCTGAAATGGGCACCATGCATACGCAATACCTAAATTGGTCTCTGGAACATGGTGGGCGCCATGTTTCCGGAGACCTGCACATGTACAGTAGACTACCGTGCCGTGCAGAGGAAGGGGCCCACCTGGAGGTGCACACGGCCCCCTCCTCTGTTATATCGCCCCTGGCTATCATATCACACATGAATTTGCTAGTACTGGTCTCCACTGAGCCAAAATAACCCAGTGATCTAGAACCTACTGAATCCCAGGGTCACCGATTTAATATGAAGTTCATACAGGTCCTGGCAGCAATAGTGTAACACTGACACTAAACTGGGTACACTCTATCAGATAGTATGGTACAGTGGCGTCATAAGGGGGGTGCGGGCCCAACCCTGGTGTCACCCTCGAAGGTGGTGACACCAAAATGCCGTCTCCTAAGCAGTGACAGGAGCCGGGTGCTGCAGTGTGACAGTCTCCTGCAGCACCTGGCTCCTAGATGAGGATCCGAGAATACAGGAACACCGTCTGCGGGGGCGTGACCAGCATCTCCGGAGATGCTAGGCACGCCTCCGGAGAGATGATCGCAGGATCCCTGTGAAGCCATGCCCCTCTTTATATAGCCATGCCCCTTTATGTGTGACCACACCCCTTTCTCAGCAACCGCGCCCCCAGCATGTGAGAGATCTGGAGTGCGCACTGGGTGTCACCACACTCGGTGACGTCTCTGGTACGGTGTGCCGATCTGATAAACGGTTTAATCTGAACTAATGATTATCGGATCCATGTGCACTTTCTTCAGATCTCCTTACCAGGTTCGGGAGGTCAGGAACGAGATAGCATGTGAATCACATCAGATCCCAACCTCCCGATCTGACCGTTGCAGGGGCGTTTGAAGCCGTTTATCAGCTAAAGCTTCTGCATATAATTATCGGGCCAATCAGCCAATTATCAGCTGATCAGCCCGATAATTGGATAAGGTTTAAGAGATGAATTAAGACTTGTCACTCCTCCTAACACCAAATCTGTCCTCATGTTTTAAATTTGCCCTCCCACTTGCAGTTCAAAGCGGTTATGCCAAGGTGCAAAATGACCCCATCTAGCTCGATTTTCTTCTACATCTAAGGATGTATTAATCTTCTAAAGACAAGGGGGTCTATTCATGAAGCAATGAAAACTGTGGAGAAAGTCAATGGAGAAGAACCAATCAGCACTGAAGTAACATTTATAATTTGCATACTATACAATTGTACGGAGCAGCTAATTGGTTGCCATGGGCAACTTCTCCACTGGCTCTCTTCTCCACTCTTTTCACTGCTTCATGAATAGACCCCAAGAAGTGGAGAAGTTGTCCATAGCAACCAATCAGATTCTACCTATCATTTTATAGAATGCACTAAATAAACAATAGCTGGAATCTGATTGGATGATTTGAGCATCTTCTCCACTTGTCCTTTTTGTGATACATCTCTCCCATATAAGGGTCTATTCATGAAGCAGTGAAAAGAGTGGAGAAGTGAGGCAGTGGAGAAGTTTCCCATGGCAACCAATCAGCTGCTCTGTATAATATTATAGTATGCAAATTATAAATGTTACATCGATACTGATTGGTTGCCATGGGCAACTTCTCCATTAGTTCACTTCTCCACACTTTTCACTGCTTCATGAATAGACCCCATAATGAGGCCTTTATTGTAAATCCCTTTGCAGATGTAAAATGCACACCTTGTTCTGGATTGATTTACATAATTTGGTGTCCTTAACAAATAATGAGATCCCTTTCAATGCCAACTTCGAGGTCATTACCATGAGGTACAAAACATTCAAACAGAATTTAATTAGAAAATGTTCCATTAAAAACATGCGTGGCATTCAGTAAAATCCTTTTAATCATTGTCTTACCGTTATACAAGTCTATGATTTGAAAAGCGGATATGTTGTTCTTTGTATAATAAAGGGGGTCATTCTGTTATGATCGTAGCTGTGCTAAATTTAGCACAGCTACAATCATTCACACTGACATGCGGGGGGACGACGCCCAGCACAGCGCTAACACGACCCGCATGTCAGCGGCGATGCCTTTGCACTTCAAGAGTAGCTCCCGACCAGCGCAGCATTAGCGTGCTGGCCGGAAGCTACTCATCGCTCCCCGGCCAGCAGCGGCTGCGTGTGACGTCACGCAGCCGTTGCGGCCCGCCCCCTGTTCAGTTGGCCGGACCGCGCCCACAAAATGGCGCCCAATCGCCGCCATTTCTCCCCCTCCCCGCCCAGCGACCGCCTCTGCCTGTCAATCAGGCAGTGGCGATCATAGCGGCCCGACGGCCTTCGGACATCTGGCATATGCCGGCGGACTGCGGCACCGGCGCATGCGCAGTTCTGACCCGATCGCACCGCTGCGATAAACTGCAGTGTGCGATCGGGTCAGAATGACCCTCAATGTCACCAGTTTATAATTTCCAAATTATGAAAACGACTCCGACAAGAAACGGGTACATATTAGTCATGGCAGCTTTATGATATTGAATATTTCATCGAAGAAAAAAAAAAGTTATTTTTTTAAAAAGTATTCTTATGTTCTGCATCTTTATCTACAGAGGGCGTGATTCAGAGGCGGACAATATTTGCAGTTCCGAGTGCTGCGTCCGAACACGCAGCGCCACCGTTTTCGGCTAGGTCTACGGTTAGTCAGAATGAGCGACGAACCTCTTCTGCCGTGGGGCAAGAAGACGCACAGCCATCGGTCACACCTCATACCAGCCCCAGGCTTTGTGCAGATTTTTCGTCAGAGTATGCCTCCAATGTGAGTGATAAAGTGTCTAAGTTCGCAACCAGTTCAGAGATAGGACACTGCAATATGCGTACATGCATACGCACCACGAGACACATGGTACAATCCATACATTCAGCCATGCAGCTCTGTGCATACACACCGTGGGACTCATGGTACAATCTATACAAATGGTCCTGCTGCTCTGTGCGCACACACCAGTCACGCCCCATATGCAGTACATATTGCCAGACCAGGAAGACTCATACTGTAGAACTGGATTCATCAGCCACACTCACCTACTGGCTACGTATGTAGGGAAATGTAGGGTAGTAGATCTGGCTGGCTGGAATTAAAATTTGGTAATAGATGAGAGCAAATGACAATCACCCATCTGCTCTCAGACACTGGGAAATGGACACAACCTGTCATTAAGACACATTGCTTCCATCACGGATTTAACTCATTTGTGTGAACAACTGTTTTGATCAGAAGAGGCGCCCGCTCTGCCCTTCTGAGAGCACAGGGGGGGCCCTGGGAGACTGTAGCAGCATTGGCAGGCCCTTACCCAAACTTTTTTATTGTGCCTGGCAATGCCTGATCCACGTCACAGCATTCAGACATGTGACACTGGGACAGAATAAGCCCCTTTCATGGTGTGTGAATTGGGGCAGGTGGGAGATACACTATTCTACCCCTGCTTACCCCTATACACAGTCTGATACTTTATGTCATACACATATTGGCCTATATGGCTGCTGCTAATGTCTGTGCTATGACATCATAATGGTCCTATGAATGGAATGCCAGAGCAGCACACTAGGGTTTATCCCGTCTCGTGGCAACCCCTAGAGCGGGAAGCATTTGTCAGTGCTCCTGGCATTTGTGATTTTTTTTACCTATTGGTAATATTCTACAGACTGCAAGTCACTTATATTTACTTTCTAGTAAATTATATCGGTGAGGAGAGCGGAAGGAGGAGGAAGGAGAGAAGGAGGAGGAGGAAGGAGAGCAGAAGGAGGAGGAAGGACGCAGAAGGGAGCAGCCATGGACTGCTGCTTCCCATTTGGCCTGTGCTGGCCATTTCGAAAGCGGAAGGTAAGTGCGCTGTCATTTTTATTTGTACTTTGTTGTTTGCACAATTAGTTTTTTTTCTTTATTTTATAAAGGGCGGGGCTCACCTAAAAGTGGGTGTGGTCAGTGCATAGAAGGCGGTTTTGTCCCAGTGGAGTAGGCCTAAATGTCAGGAGGTGTCTCTGCCCAAATCTGACTAAGGGGTCATTCCATTATTATTATTATTATTATTATTATTATTATTTTCCTTTATTTATATGGTGCCACAATTTATATGGCACCACAAGGGTTCCGCAGCGCCCAACTACAGAGTACATAAACAAATAATCAAACAGGAAAACAGCAACTTACAGTTGATGACAGTATAGGACAAGTACAGGGTAAATAAACATAGCTACATCAGCAGATGGCACTGGAATAAGTATCAGGTGGCAGAAGACTGCTGGATGTGGTGCAGTTGAAGATTATTAAAGTAAGAAAGGATAAGCACATGAGGGAAGAGGGCCCTGCTCGTGAGAGCTTACATTCTAAAGGGGAGGAGTAGACGTGTCCATGTTCAATCACACAGAAAAATGTCATTAGGTCACCCAGCGGCTGAGATTTTCATGATACTTTGTACACTTGGGGGGTTATTCAGTAAGATTGCACATTTTTATATACCCGGAATTTAATGAGAGCGCTTATTTTGCGGAAATATTTGCTTTTCTCATTTTTTCCATTTAAACTGAAAAATGCATTTAAACAGATATTTGACTCAAATTAAAGTACCCTAAATCTATTAATTTTTTTTACACTTAAGAAGAGAGTCCTATGTCCAATAGTTTTATAATAACCATCACCTACTCACACAATATCATTGAGAGGTGTTGGGTGATAAACTCATGACTAATTGTCCCCTTGTGTGGGAATAACAATGTCCCTACTGTTCCCTATCTGTGGTTCATTTCTCCTCCCACATCCCCACCTTTCCAATTTTCTGTTTTTACCACATGTTTATCACCCTACACCTCACAATTAAATTGAGTGATTAGGTGATGGTCATTATAAAAGTGATATTGGACATAGGACTGTAATGGTATAATAAATATTACTATAAACTAAAAATGAATCTCTGCACTGTAGGGCTTAATTTTATATATTGTTCTTTTTGAGGGGGTAGTAGGCTACTGCCCTATTAAGCTATCTTTTTCTCTGTTCTGGTTTCTGATGACATAACTGGTTGTATAACGATATAAACATATGGTTTGGAATATTTGGTTTATGGGGGTCATTCCGAGTTGTTCGCTCGCAAGCTGCTTTTAGCAGCTTTGCACACGCTAAGCCGCCGCCTACTGGGAGTGAATCTTAGCATAGTAAAATTGTGAACGAAAGATTAGCAAAATTGCGAATAGACACTTCTTAGCAGTTTCTGAGTAGCTCCACACTTACTCGGCATCTGCGATCAGTTCAGTGCTTGTCGTTCCTGGTTTGACGTCACAAACACACCCAGCGTTCGCCCAGACACTCCTCCGTTTCTCCAGCCACTCCCGCGTTTTTCCCAGAAACGGTAGCGTTTTTTCGCACACACCCATAAAACGGCCTGTTTCCGCCCAGAAACACCCACTTCCTGTCAATCACATTACGATCACCAGAACGAAGAAAAAACCTCGTAATGCCGTGAGTAAAATACCTAACTGCATAGCAAATTTACTTGGCGCAGTCGCACTGCGGACATTGCGCATGCGCATTAGCGACTAATCGCTCCGTTGCGAGAAAAAAATACAGAGCGAACAACTCGGAATGACCCCCTATGTTTGGAGTAAGGTACAAGCATTAGGTATATGAGATGGGGTACAGGCATTAAGTATATGAGGTGGGGTACAGGCATTAGGTATATGAGACGGGGTACAGGCATTAGGTAAATGAGGTGGGGTACAAGCATTAGGTATATGAGGTGGGGTACAGGCAATAGGTATATGAGACGGAGTACAGGCATTAGGTATATGAGATGGGGTACAGGCATTAGGTATATGAGGTGGGGTACAGGCATTAGGTATATGAGGTGGGGTACAGGCATTAGGTATATGAGGTGGGGTACAGGCATTAGGTATATGAGGTGGGGTACAGGCATTAGGTATATGAGGTGGGGTACAGGCAATAGGTATATGAGGTGGGGTACAGGCAATAGGTATATGAGGTGGGGTACAGGCATTAGGTATATGAGGTGGGGTACAGGCAATAGGTATATGAGGTGGGGTACAGGCATTAAGTATATAAGGTGGGGTACAGGCATTAAGTATATAAGATGGGGTACAGGCATTAAGTATATGAGGTGGGGTACAGGCATTAAGTATATAAGGTGGGGTACAGGCATTAAGTATATGAGATGGGGTACAGGCATTAAGTATATGAGGTGGGGTACAGGCATTAGGTATATGAGACGGGGTACAGGCATTAGGTAAATGAGACGGGGTACAGGCATTAGGTATATGAGGTGGGGTACAGGCATTAAGTATATGAGGTGGGGTACAGGCATTAGGTATATGAGACGGGGTACAGGCATTAGGTATATGAGACGGGGTACAGGCATTAGGTATATGAGACGGGGTACAGGCATTAGGTATATGAGGTGGGGTACAGGCAATAGGTATATGAGGTGGGGTACAGGCAATAGGTATATGAGGTGGGGTACAGGCAATAGGTATATGAGTTGGGGTACAGGCATTAGGTATATGAGGTGGGGTACAGGCAATAGGTATATGAGGTGGGGTACAGGCATCATCCACAGTATATACTGAATATGGGACCAGTATGAGACCCTGGCGGAGAAAAAGAGCTTATTAGGGCAGTAGCCTACTACCAAAATATGTCTGCATATAACTGAGCTTAATTATTTATTTCTAACTTCTATTTCACCTTCATTTAATTAAGGAGAAGCTCATTGAGAATGAGGTGCCCCCAGCACAGCAGGAGGAGATGCCCAAAGAGCAACTGCACCCAGAGAGGCAGGAGTCCATGCCACCCTCGGAGAGAGAGGAGCCGAAACAACACCAGGCAAGACAGGTGCCTCCCGCACCCCGGGCTAAACAAGCTCCCCCTCCACCTCGGGCAAGGCAAGCACCTCCTGCACCCCGGGAAAGAAAAGCGCCCCCGCCACCTCGGGCAAGACAAGGACTGACATCTCGGCCACGACAGATGCCCCCACCACCTCGGGCACGTCAGCCACCTCCTCCACCCCGGGTGAGACAGGCGCCTCCACCTCCCCGGGCTAGGCAGGCACCCCTGCCATAGAGGCATGCGCCAACGCTATAGCCTCCCCAGGCTCAATACCACCAGAGGCATGCGCCTCAATAACATCAGAGGCATGCGCCTCAATAACATCAGAGGCATGCGCCTCAATAACATCAGAGGCACGCGCCTCAATACCATCAGAGGCATGCGCCCTCACCACCATCAGAGGTATGCGCCCTCACCACCATCAGAGGCATGCGCCCTCAATACCATCAGAGGCATGCACCCTCAATACCATCAGAGGCATGCACCCTCACTACCATCAGAGGTATGCGCCCTCACCACCATCAGAGGCATCCTTCCTCACCACCATCAGAGGAATGCATCCACACCACCAGCGGCAGATTGGGATGGAAAATCAGCCCAGGAAATTTATGGAAGCAGCCCTAATGGGGGTGTGGTCTGATGAGGGGCGTTGGAGTCTGTTGAGGGGTACAGAATCCCTCCTCATAGGGCCTGATAGTATGCAATTGCTGCCTTCCTTGTGTCTTTTGCTGCAGTTGTGTCTGAGACCAGGGGCGGATTGGAAACTGAAAGTGACCCTGTAAAATTTTGTAGAAGTGGCTCGACATTGTCAGCACAAGGGACATAACATACCGTGTAGCCACATGGCAGCATCAGTGGATGGCAGAGTTGCTGTACTGCAGGGATGGTATAACAGAATGAATGGGGACAATGCAGTGTAATGAGTGCAGTGGGCTGCCAGTCATGTGGAGGTTGGGGCCACTTGACAACACATAAAACAGGCCCCACATACAAGTCAGCCTACCAGGAATCTTCCTGGTGAGCCCTATGGCCAATCCGCCCCTGCACACCACCATCAGAGGCATGCTCCTCAATACCATCAGAGGAATGCGTTCACACCACCATCAGTGGAATGCGTTCACACCACCATCAGAGGCATCCTTCCTCACCACCATCAGAGGTGTGCGCCCTCACCACCATCGGAGAGGCACGCACCTCCACCACCATCTGAGAAGTGCTTGCAGACAGAAATAAAAATTTAAATAAAATACTTGTTGTATAACGATAATACTCTCTCTGTTTTTTATTCCCCCACTGAAGTGTCTATATGCTGAATGTATCTTTGGGAGCATCATTGAATGGGTCAGATAACATATATTCATTATTTCCCAGCATGGGGACACACACAGCTTTCATATTGGAAATTAAGACGCATTTGGGAGGTGTTATAGGTAACCAGTCTTATAACTGATTGCCAGGACTGTGATCTTAGAACCAATTACATACACCCCACGGTGTGCTTTCCTATAATTACACCTTTGTGTCTGGTTTTTATTAGAGATGAGCGGGTTCGGTTCCTCGGAAACCGAACCCGCCCGAACTTCAGGTTTTTTTACACGGGTCCGAGCGACTCGGATCTTCCCGCCTTGCTCGGTTAACCCGAGCACGCCCGAACGTCATCATCCCGCTGTCGGATTCTCGCGAGGCTCGGATTCTATCGCGAGACTCGGATTCTATATAAGGAGCCGCGCGTCGCCGCCATTTTCACACGTGCATTGAGATTCATAGGGAGAGGACGTGGCTGGCGTCCTCTCCGTTTAGAGAAGAGAGTGAGACAGTAGAGAGAGACACAGTAGTAGTAATTTTGGGGAGCATTATTAGGAGGAGTACTGCTATACTACTACTACTTGCTGAAGTGATATAGATTAGATAGTGTGACTGTATTAATTATCTGACTTGTGGGGGAGACACTGACAGTGGGGAGCAGTTAGAGTCTGAGAGCAGGACTCAGGAGTACATATAACGTACAGTGCACACTTTTGCTGCCAGAGTCAGTGCCACACTGCCATTGTGACCACACTGACCACCAGACCAGTATAATATATTTTGTGATTGTCTGCTTAGGAGTACTACTTGCAAGTTGCTGATAGTGTGACCAGTGACCTGACCACCAGTTTAATAATCAATCACCACCACCAGTTTAATATATATATATATATATATAATTGTATATAATATATATATATATATAATATTGTATACCACCTACCCGTGGTTTTTTTTTTTCCATTCTTCTTTATACATACTACTATAGTAGCTTACTGTAGCAGTCTGCGGTGCTGCTGAGCTGACAGTGTCCAGCAGGTCCGTCATCAGTCATTACATAATAAATATACATACCTGTCCGGCTGCAGTACTAGTGATATTATATTGATTTCATCTCATTATCATCCAGTCTATATTAGCAGCAGACACAGTACGGTAGTCCACGGCTGTAGCTACCTCTGTGTCGGCACTCGGCAGTCCATCCATAATTGTATACCACCTCCCCGTGGTTTTTTTTTTCCTTTCTTCTTTGTACATACTACTATAGTATAGTAGCTTACTGTAGCAGTCTGCGGTGCTGCTGAGCTGACAGTGTCCAGCAGGTCCGTCATCAGTCATTACATAATAAATATACATACCTGTCCGGCTGCAGTACTAGTGATATTATATTGATTTCATCTCATTATCATCCAGTCTATATTAGCAGCAGACACAGTACGGTAGTCCACGGCTGTAGCTACCTCTGTGTCGGCACTCGGCAGTCCATCCATAATTGTATACCACCTCCCCGTGGTTTTTTTTTTCTTTCTTCTTTGTACATACTACTATAGTATAGTAGCTTACTGTAGCAGTCTGCGGTGCTGCTGAGCTGACAGTGTCCAGCAGGTCCGTCATCAGTCATTACATAAGAAATATACATACCTGTCCGGCTGCAGTACTAGTGATATTATATTGATTTCATCTCATTATCATCCAGTCTATATTAGCAGCAGACACAGTACGGTAGTCCACGGCTGTAGCTACCTCTGTGTCGGCACTCGGCAGTCCATCCATAATTGTATACCACCTCCCCGTGGTTTTTTTTTTTTCTTTCTTCTTTGTACATACTACTATAGTATAGTAGCTTACTGTAGCAGTCTGCGGTGCTGCTGAGCTGACAGTGTCCAGCAGGTCCGTCATCAGTCATTACATAATAAATATACATACCTGTCCGGCTGCAGTACTAGTGATATTATATTGATTTCATCTCATTATCATCCAGTCTATATTAGCAGCAGACACAGTACGTTAGTCCACGGCTGTAGCTACCTCTGTGTCGGCACTCGGCAGTCCATCCATAATTGTATACCACCTCCCCGTGGTTTTTTTTTTTCTTTCTTCTTTGTACATACTACTATAGTATAGTAGCTTACTGTAGCAGTCTGCGGTGCTGCTGAGCTGACAGTGTCCAGCAGGTCCGTCATCAGTCATTACATAATAAATATACATACCTGTCCGGCTGCAGTACTAGTGATATTATATTGATTTCATCTCATTATCATCCAGTCTATATTAGCAGCAGACACAGTACGTTAGTCCACGGCTGTAGCTACCTCTGTGTCGGCACTCGGCAGTCCATCCATAATTGTATACCACCTCCCCGTGGTTTTTTTTTTTTTCTTCTTTGTACATACTACTATAGTATAGTAGCTTACTGTAGCAGTCTGCGGTGCTGCTGAGCTGACAGTGTCCAGCAGGTCCGTCATCAGTCATTACATAATAAATATACATACCTGTCCGGCTGCAGTACTAGTGATATTATATTGATTTCATCTCATTATCATCCAGTCTATATTAGCAGCAGACACAGTACGTTAGTCCACGGCTGTAGCTACCTCTGTGTCGGCACTCGGCAGTCCATCCATAATTGTATACCACCTCCCCGTGGTTTTTTTTTTCTTTCTTCTTTGTACATACTACTATAGTATAGTAGCTTACTGTAGCAGTCTGCGGTGCTGCTGAGCTGACAGTGTCCAGCAGGTCCGTCATCAGTCATTACATAATAAATATACATACCTGTCCGGCTGCAGTACTAGTGATATTATATTGATTTCATCTCATTATCATCCAGTCTATATTAGCAGCAGACACAGTACGGTAGTCCACGGCTGTAGCTACCTCTGTGTCGGCACTCGGCAGTCCATCCATAATTGTATACCACCTCCCCGTGGTTTTTTTTTTTCTTTCTTCTTTGTACATACTACTATAGTATAGTAGCTTACTGTAGCAGTCTGCGGTGCTGCTGAGCTGACAGTGTCCAGCAGGTCCGTCATCAGTCATTACATAATAAATATACATACCTGTCCGGCTGCAGTACTAGTGATATTATATTGATTTCATCTCATTATCATCCAGTCTATATTAGCAGCAGACACAGTACGGTAGTCCACGGCTGTAGCTACCTCTGTGTCGGCACTCGGCAGTCCATCCATAATTGTATACTAGTATCCATCCATCTCCATTGTTTACCTGAGGTGCCTTTTAGTTGTGCCTATTAAAATATGGAGAACAAAAATGTTGAGGTTCCAAAATTAGGGAAAGATCAAGATCCACTTCCACCTCGTGCTGAAGCTGCTGCCACTAGTCATGGCCGAGACGATGAAATGCCAGCAACGTCGTCTGCCAAGGCCGATGCCCAATGTCATAGTACAGAGCATGTAAAATCCAAAACACCAAATATCAGTAAAAAAAGGACTCCAAAATCTAAAATAAAATTGTCGGAGGAGAAGCGTAAACTTGCCAATATGCCATTTACCACACGGAGTGGCAAGGAACGGCTGAGGCCCTGGCCTATGTTCATGGCTAGTGGTTCAGCTTCACATGAGGATGGAAGCACTCAGCCTCTCGCTAGAAAAATGAAAAGACTCAAGCTGGCAAAAGCACAGCAAAGAACTGTGCGTTCTTCGAAATCCCAAATCCACAAGGAGAGTCCGACTCCAATTGTGTCGGTTGCGATGCCTGACCTTCCCAACACTGGACGTGAAGAGCATGCGCCTTCCACCATTTGCACGCCCCCTGCAAGTGCTGGAAGGAGCACCCGCAGTCCAGTTCCTGATAGTCAGATTGAAGATGTCAGTGTTGAAGTACACCAGGATGAGGAGGATATGGGTGTTGCTGGCGCTGGGGAGGAAATTGACCAGGAGGATTCTGATGGTGAGGTGGTTTGTTTAAGTCAGGCACCCGGGGAGACACCTGTTGTCCGTGGGAGGAATAGGGCCATTGACATGCCTGGTCAAAATACCAAAAAAATCAGCTCTTCGGTGTGGAAGTATTTCACCAGAAATGCGGACAACATTTGTCAAGCCGTGTGTTGCCTTTGTCAAGCTGTAATAAGTAGGGGTAAGGACGTTAACCACCTCGGAACATCCTCCCTTATACGTCACCTGCAGCGCATTCATAATAAGTCAGTGACAAGTTCAAAAACTTTGGGCGACAGCGGAAGCAGTCCACTGACCAGTAAATCCCTTCCTCTTGTAACCAAGCTCACGCAAACCACCCCACCAACTCCCTCAGTGTTAATTTCCTCCTTCCCCAGGAATGCCAATAGTCCTGCAGGCCATGTCACTGGCAATTCTGACGATTCCTCTCCTGCCTGGGATTCCTCCGATGCATCCTTGCGTGTAACGCCTACTGCTGCTGGCGCTGCTGTTGTTGCTGCTGGGAGTCGATGGTCATCCCAGTGGGGAAGTCGTAAGCCCACTTGTACTACTTCCAGTAAGCAATTGACTGTCCAACAGTCCTTTGCGAGGAAGATGAAATATCCCAGCAGTCATCCTGCTGCAAAGCGGATAACTGAGGCCTTGACAACTATGTTGGTGTTAGACGTGCGTCCGGTATCCGCCGTTAGTTCACAGGGAACTAGACAATTTCTTGAGGTAGTGTGCCCCCGTTACCAAATACCATCTAGGTTCCACTTCTCTAGGCAGGCGATACCGATAATGTACACGGACGTCAGAAAAAGACTCACCAGTGTCCTAAAAAATGCAGTTGTACCCAATGTCCACTTAACCACGGACATGTGGACAAGTGGAGCAGGGCAGGGTCAGGACTATATGACTGTGACAGCCCACTGGGTAGATGTATGGACTCCCGCCGCAAGAACAGCAGCGGCGGCACCAGTAGCAGCATCTCGCAAACGCCAACTCTTTCCTAGGCAGGCTACGCTTTGTATCACCGCTTTCCAGAATACGCACACAGCTGAAAACCTCTTACGGCAACTGAGGAAGATCATCGCGGAATGGCTTACCCCAATTGGACTCTCCTGTGGATTTGTGGCATCGGACAACGCCAGCAATATTGTGTGTGCATTAAATATGGGCAAATTCCAGCACGTCCCATGTTTTGCACATACCTTGAATTTGGTGGTGCAGAATTTTTTAAAAAACGACAGGGGCGTGCAAGAGATGCTGTCGGTGGCCAGAAGAATTGCGGGACACTTTCGGCGTACAGGCACCACGTACAGAAGACTGGAGCACCACCAAAAACAACTGAACCTGCCCTGCCATCATCTGAAGCAAGAAGTGGTAACGAGGTGGAATTCAACCCTCTATATGCTTCAGAGGTTGGAGGAGCAGCAAAAGGCCATTCAAGCCTATACAATTGAGCATGATATAGGAGGTGGAATGCACCTGTCTCAAGCGCAGTGGAGAATGATTTCAACATTGTGCAAGGTTCTGATGCCCTTTGAACTTGCCACACGTGAAGTCAGTTCAGACACTGCCAGCCTGAGTCAGGTCATTCCCCTCATCAGGCTTTTGCAGAAGAAGCTGGAGACATTGAAGGAGGAGCTAACACGGAGCAATTCCGCTAGGTATGTGGGACTTGTGGATGGAGCCCTTAATTCGCTTAACAAGGATTCACGGGTGGTCAATCTGTTGAAATCAGAGCACTACATTTTGGCCACCGTGCTCGATCCTAGATTTAAAGCCTACCTTGGATCTCTCTTTCCGGCAGACACAAGTCTGCTGGGGTTCAAAGACCTGCTGGTGACAAAATTGTCAAGTCAAGCGGAACGCGACCTGTCAACATCTCCTCCTTCACATTCTCCCGCAACTGGGGGTGCGAGGAAAAGGCTCAGAATTCCGAGCCCACCCGCTGGCGGGGATGCAGGGCAGTCTGGAGCGACTGCTGATGCTGACATCTGGTCCGGACTGAAGGACCTGACAACGATTACGGACATGTCGTCTACTGTCACTGCATATGATTCTCTCACCATTGAAAGAATGGTGGAGGATTATATGAGTGACCGCATCCAAGTAGGCACGTCACACAGTCCGTACTTATACTGGCAGGAAAAAGAGGCAATTTGGAGGCCCTTGCACAAACTGGCTTTATTCTACCTAAGTTGCCCTCCCACAAGTGTGTACTCCGAAAGAGTGTTTAGTGCCGCCGCTCACCTTGTCAGCAATCGGCGTACGAGGTTACATCCAGAAAATGTGGAGAAGATGATGTTCATTAAAATGAATTATAATCAATTCCTCCGTGGAGACATTGACCAGCAGCAATTGCCTCCACAAAGTACACAGGGAGCTGAGATGGTGGATTCCAGTGGGGACGAATTGATAATCTGTGAGGAGGGGGATGTACACAGTGATATATCGGAGGATGATGATGAGGTGGAGATCGTGCCTCTGTAGAGCCAGTTTGTGCAAGGAGCGATTAATTGCTTCTTTTTTGGTGGGGGTCCAAACCAACCCGTCATTTCAGTCACAGTCGTGTGGCAGACCCTGTCACTGAAATGATGGGTTGGTTAAAGTGTGCATGTCCTGTTTATACAACATAAGGGTGGGTGGGAGGGCCCAAGGACAATTCCATCTTGCACTTCTTTTTTCTTTAATTTTTCTTAATTTAATTAATTAATTAATTTTTCTTAATTTAATTTTTTGCGTCATGTGCTGTTTGGGGAGGGTTTTTTGGAAGGGCCATCCTGCGTGCCACTGCAGTGCCACTCCTAGATGGGCCCGGTGTTTGTGTCGGCCACTAGGGTCGCTTATCTTACTCTCACAGCTACCTCATTGCGCCTCTTTTTTTCTTTGCGTCATGTGCTGTTTGGGGAGGGTTTTTTGGAAGGGACATCCTGCGTGACACTGCAGTGCCACTCCTAGATGGGCCCGGTGTTTGTGTCGGCCACTAGGGTCGCTTAGCTTACTCACACAGCTACCTCATTGCGCCTCTTTTTTTCTTTGCGTCATGTGCTGTTTGGGGAGGGTTTTTTGGAAGGGACATCCTGCGTGACACTGCAGTGCCACTCCTAGATGGGCCCGGTGTTTGTGTCGGCCACTAGGGTCGCTTATCTTACTCACACAGCTACCTCATTGCACCTCTTTTTTTCTTTGCGTCATGTGCTGTTTGGGGAGGGTTTTTTGGAAGGGCCATCCTGCGTGCCACTGCAGTGCCACTCCTAGATGGGCCCGGTGTTTGTGTCGGCCACTAGGGTCGCTTATCTTACTCACACAGCTACCTCATTGCGCCTCTTTTTTTCTTTGCGTCATGTGCTGTTTGGGGAGGGTTTTTTGGAAGGGACATCCTGCGTGACATTGCAGTGCCACTCCTAGATGGGCCCGGTGTTTGTGTCGGCCACTAGGGTCGCTTAGCTTACTCACACAGCTACCTCATTGCGCCTCTTTTTTTCTTTGCGTCATGTGCTGTTTGGGGAGGGTTTTTTGGAAGGGACATCCTGCGTGACACTGCAGTGCCACTCCTAGATGGGCCCGGTGTTTGTGTCGGCCACTAGGGTCGCTTATCTTACTCACACAGCTACCTCATTGCGCCTCTTTTTTTCTTTGCTTCATGTGCTGTTTGGGGAGGGTTTTTTGGAAGGGACATCCTGCGTGACACTGCAGTGCCACTCCTAGATGGGCCAGGTGTTTGTGTCGGCCACTAGGGTCGCTTAGCTTACTCACACAGCTACCTCATTGCGCCTCTTTTTTTCTTTGCGTCATGTGCTGTTTGGGGAGGGTTTTTTGGAAGGGACATCCTGCGTGACACTGCAGTGCCACTCCTAGATGGGCCAGGTGTTTGTGTCGGCCACTAGGGTCGCTTAGCTTACTCACACAGCTACCTCATTGCGCCTCTTTTTTTCTTTGCGTCATGTGCTGTTTGGGGAGGGTTTTTTGGAAGGGACATCCTGCGTGACACTGCAGTGCCACTCCTAGATGGGCCCGGTGTTTGTGTCGGCCACTAGGGTCGCTTATCTTACTCACACAGCTACCTCATTGCGCCTCTTTTTTTCTTTGCGTCATGTGCTGTTTGGGGAGGGTTTTTTGGAAGGGCCATCCTGCGTGCCACTGCAGTGCCACTCCTAGATGGGCCCGGTGTTTGTGTCGGCCACTAGGGTCGCTTATCTTACTCACACAGCTACCTCATTGCGCCTCTTTTTTTCTTTGCGTCATGTGCTGTTTGGGGAGGGTTTTTTGGAAGGGACATCCAGCGTGACACTGCAGTGCCACTCCTAGATGGGCCAGGTGTTTGTGTCGGCCACTAGGGTCGCTTAGCTTACTCACACAGCTACCTCATTGCGCCTCTTTTTTTCTTTGCGTCATGTGCTGTTTGGGGAGGGTTTTTTGGAAGGGACATCCTGCGTGACACTGCAGTGCCACTCCTAGATGGGCCAGGTGTTTGTGTCGGCCACTAGGGTCGCTTAGCTTAGTCATCCAGTGACCTCGGTGCAAATTTTAGGACTAAAAATAATATTGTGAGGTGTGAGGTATTCAGAATAGACTGAAAATGAGTGTAAATTATGGTTTTTGAGGTTAATAATACTTTGGGATCAAAATGACCCCCAAATTCTATGATTTAAGCTGTTTTTTAGTGTTTTTTGAAAAAAACACCCGAATCCAAAACACACCCGAATCCGACAAAAAAAAATCGGTGAGGTTTTGCCAAAACGCGGTCGAACCCAAAACACGGCCGCGGAACCGAACCCAAAACCAAAACACAAAACCCGAAAAATTTCCGGCGCTCATCTCTAGTTTTTATGTCAGACTTTACCATGCATCAAGTCTTAGGGCCTAATTCAGACTTGATCATAGATGTGCGAGAAAACACAAATCTACGTTTAATTTCTTTGACAAGTGGGGGGACGCCCAGCACAGAGCAAGTCCGCTCCGCATGCCGGATCCATCCCCCCCAGACATGCGAGAGCATCAGACGGCGGCGATGCTTTCGCATGTTTAGAGTAGCCCTCTGCCTGCGCAGCCTAGCTGTGAAGGCAGATGGATACCCATGTTAAGGGTCGCAGCAGCTGCATGTGATGTTACGCAGCTGCCGCAGCCTTTCCGCAAGCGGTCCGGACATGCCTGCATTGTCCGGACTGCAACCCTAAAACGGGCATCAACGCCCACAAAATGCAGCATCGATGCCCCGTTCCCGCCCCCCTCCAGGTCTTAAACTGCGTTCTGAATAGAATGCAGAATTAGACCTTGCACATGCGCACACCGGAGTACACGCATGAGCAGATGTGCAGAAATTGCTTCATAGCAATCGTTGCACATCAGCGTCAGGGTCTGAATCGCCCCTTAATTTGCTGCCCCGAACAAAAACCGTTTCCTATTTTATGGAAAAGAAAATAAACAGCTAAAAACTGCTTCGCGTGGCTCATTTTGCATGAAAAGATACGAGGTGTCATGTCATGTTACTGTGATCCAATTCATCCCAAGTAATGCAGATGTCAGGGTGCACACTGTTTATGTAGCACAGTCCTCTCACTGCACATTTTACCCTGGCCACTAGGGGAAATATCCTGCAGGTGCAAAGAGCCCAATTCAGAGGCAATCAATGCAACGGCAGCGATCACACTCTGAAGCTCTTTGTGGAGTGCGCCCGCTGTGCGATTGACAGGCAGAGGGGGACGCGGGGCAGGAGAGGGCATGCCAATGGCATTAGAACACCACTGGGGGATGCGGTCCGGATGACGCAGGCATGTCTGGACCATTGCTGGGGTGGGCCGTGGCGGCTGCTTGTCATCACACAAGGTGCTGCATGTCGGGTAGCCGCCTGCCAGCACAGCTAGGCTGCGCAGGTAGGGAGCTACTTGGCAGGTGCAAAATCATCGCTGCTGTGCGATACTTGTGCACCTGTGGGGAGAGGGGGGGGTCAGGGCCTGACATGCGGAGCGGACTAGCCCTGTGCTGGGCGTACACCCGCATGTCAGAGAATCTGATTGTAGGTGGATCACCCCCAAAGTCCGTACGGTTTCTGTTCTGTACGAGGACCACAGAGTACAGGATTAATGGTTTGTGCTATGGGTAGCCATCCGTTCTCGCAGGGTACGCTCAGTTTTCCCTACATAGCTAAGTCATACTTGCCTACTTTTGAAAACTAGTTTCAGGGAGATTCCAGGTGGTAGCAGAATGGCGTGCCGTTGCGGGGGCGTGTCATGCTCCGCTCAACGGATGTGTCTAGCTCCACCTATGGGTGTATTTATTGGCACTCAGGGGTGTGTCCTAGTACTTAAAGCAGCAATAAAAATAAAAAAAAAGTATATAGGTGCACTCTATAGTAATGTACCGTGTACATTTGTTAGAAGATACACACAAGTAGAAAATCTATACACTGGTGCGGGATTGTGTGTTTGTATACACACACCCAGACATACTCTCACTCTCTCTCTATATATATGTATATGTATGTATGTATGTATGTATGTATATATATATATATATATATATATATATACCGTATATACTATAAAGTTTGAAAATTTACTGTTCTATCCTTCTAATATATTTTGTTTAGCTCTGCCACCACATTACAGAATGAGGGGATCCTGCGTGGGTCACAACTGGAGGGAACAGTAATATATGCTCCTGGGTTACTCTAGAGAAAACAGTAGTGTATTCGACTGGATTACAGAGGAGAGAACAGTAGTAGTGTATGTGCCTTGGTGTGTGCTGATTCTGGGAAGACCAAGTAGCTCCCCCGTGGCTGCATCCCGGGGTCTGCACTAGCACCAAAGTGCATACAGTATATGAATGCCTAAGAGTGCGCTCAAACAAAGCAGCCAGGCAAGTTCTATATTATATACAAAGGTTCCCTCACACCTACACCAAATCACATGCAAACAAAGAATTGAATAAGTTAACTAGCGCTACTGCATATGATGGTCATGCAGGAGTTGTCGTCTCTTATTACACTCTCCTTTCTTATTATTGGGCTCGTCCTTAATTACCCAGTGGAGAGAAGGTAACAATGCAAATATAGTGAAGTACTATTTAATACATTAAAATGTAATTAACATCACATTAAACACATAAAAACTTCACACAACAGGCAGATGATCCCAAGTGGTTAAACTTGTGACAATTACCGAATGTAATGTGAACTGTCAGAAGGCAGTACAAAGAGCGCTTCACTCAGTAAAAAGTCCCGGGTGCACAGCTGATGCGGGCTCAGTTGTTGAATACCCGAACTTGTATAAGTCACTCCACCTGGTTTCCTCTGCTACAGGCCAACGTGTTTATACCCCATGCTGGGGTCTTTTTCAAGGTCCAGAAATGTGTGGTAAATCAATCTCAAGTTTCCTAGTACATACCCCTAATCTACCAATCTGGTGCCGCTGTGAACACCTGATCTATATATATATATATATATATATACGCCCTATTATCTCAGCTAGAGACTCTTTATACCAGCCCATCGCAATGTACCTCGATAGCATCCTTCAACCGTATGTGATTCGACATGCCAGATTGATCAAAGACACCACAAGTTTCCTCAATCGTTTAGCTGGCATCACCGACATCCCAGCAGAAGCTATCCTAGTCACAATGGACATCAACAGTCTGTACACGTCGATTCCACATGCACAAGGATTATCAGCAGTAAGAACTTTCTACATTAATGAGGGGATTTCTGACTTGAACATTGACCTATTCATGCAACTTCTTGAACTTACACTCACGCGCAATTATTTCATCTACAATGACACATTCTACAGACAACTCCTGGGTTGTGCCATGTGTAGTAATGTCGCGCCCAGCTACGCAAACATTTTCATGTTTTTTGAAGAGGAGGCAATGTTCTTTTCTGTCCCCGATACCGCTAGGTACATTACAACATATATGCGCTATATTGACGATCTGTTTATCTTATGGCTAGGGGATGAAAAGGCCCTGCTAGGCCTCATTGAAGCCATCAACTCTCGACCATCAACCATCAGGATCACGTCAAATCACAGTAAAACATCAATTCACTATCTGGATGTCAAAGTATCCATCGAAAACCACAAATTAAGGACTGAAATGTTCTCAAAATCGACTGACCGGAATACACTATTACTTGCATCTAGTTTTCATCCTAAACCTCTAAAAAGAGGCCTGCCAAAATCTCAAATGATTCGCGTGGTAATAAAGCGATAGCAGCAAACAGCATCGATGCTGTTATCGATAAATTTGTGGCCAGAGGATACAACCTTACTGATTTAAAGAAACAAAAAATGGAAGTGTTAGCATTGGATCGGGCCCAATTGCTTACACCCAAAGTGAAGGATACCCAATCAATGATCCCCTGGAAGATGGAGTATTCAACATCTAGTCAAGTGGTCCAGCGAGCAAGCCGTGCCTTATGGCCTATAGTAGCGTCTGACAAAAATCTACCATGCTTCAAATCTAAAAGGCCAATGGCCTGCTTCACCAGAGGACGGAATCTTAAAGACATGGTTGTCCACACGGACATCACAGGTTTCGCCAAACCTACTCCTGCCTCTCATTTCTTGTCGAAACCAGCAGGCTGCTACAAATGTCCTCGATGCACCACTTGTTCTCATATGCTGACGGGTCCCTCATTCAAGCATCCTCATACTTCAAAGAACATCTATCTCAAACACACCCTGTCGTGTCTTTCCACTTACGTGATCTATATTATCATTTGCCCATGTAACTTATATTACGTGGGCAAAACGATTCGCACAGCCCGTGAGCGTATGGCGCTCCATCGGTCCTCGATTGGAAAGGCCATCGCCAGCGGGAATTCAGACCAACCTGTGGCTCGGCATTTTCAACAGCTGGGCCACCTCTTTCATCATTTAAACATATGCTAATTGACCATATCCCGGCCTCATTGCGAGGTGGGGACCGTAGTGGAAAGCTTTTAAAGTGCGAAATGAAGTGGATCCGCTGTCTCAACACAGTATCGCCAGCTGGCTTGAACGAACGCTACAACTGGAACACTTTCCTCTAATCTGTGTTTCTTTAAACTTGCGAACATTTCTGCTTAATTGAGCATTTGTATTTATATATCCATGTACAGCGATTTAGGTCTTCCATGTGTGATCAGTGTCGATTGGTCTCTCTTCCTTTGCCACTGCGGTCCATTCACACTTAATTTCACTTAATTTCATCTCACTTCATGTATGTTGATTCTCATTGTTGTTTTTACTTTTGTGTGCATATTTTTGTGTGCATATTTTTGAGTGCATATTTGGGTAGATTCCTTTATGGTTCCTTGTATACAATTAGTAACAGCATGTATCATGTGTTTGTCTCCTTCAGCCGCTGTGGGAGGCCGGGGAGACGATGCAGCTGCGGGCGTCTGGTTGCTAGGCAACGCAAGACGTTTGCCTGGATCACCATCGGCGCCAGCGGCTTGACGTCACTGGCTAGCGCCCGCAGTGGACGGATGCCACGTGGGACGCTGCCGCAACCCGGCTTCTTACAGCGGCGGGGGGTATTTAGGTAAGTGACATTTGCTATTTCTGTTTTCTTTGTCTGTTGTTTCCTAGCCAGACAGCATGTGGCTTGAAAACGGTACCTGCGAGTACTGAAACGTTGCCTGATGTAGTGCTGCCATGACATTTAATTAATACAACTTTTTGCATTTGGAGTGCCGCAGTCTTCTCGTTTTTCACTGCATTATCCATTCGCTGATGGCACCCTCCTATCAACAATTTTGTTAGCATTGAGTGCGGGTTCTTATCTTGGACTATATATTAGAGATGAGCGGGTTCGGTTTCTCTGAAACCGAACCCGCACGAACTTCATGTTTTTTTCACGGGTCCGAGCAGACTCGGATCCTCCCGCCTTGCTCGGTTAACCCGAGCGCGCCCGAACGTCATCATGACGCTGTCGGATTCTCGCGAGACTCGGATTCTATATAAGGAGCCGCGCGTCGCCGCCATTTTCACACGTGCATTGAGATTGATAGGGAGAGGACGTGGCTGGCGTCCTCTCCATTAGAAATTAGATTAGAAGAGAGAGAGAGATTGTGCAGAGTCAGACAGAGTTTACCACAGTGACCAGTGCAGTTGTTGTTAGTTAACTTTTATTTATTTTAATATATCCGTTCTCTGCTATATCCGTTCTCTGCCTGAAAAAAAACGATACACAGCAGCAGCCAGTCACACAGTGTGACTCAGTCTGTGTGCACTCAGCTCAGCCCAGTGTGCTGCACATCAATGTATAAAAGGCAAAGCTTATAATAATTGTGGGGGAGACTGGGGAGCACTGCAGGTTGTTATAGCAGGAGCCCCCAGGAGTACATAATATTATATTAATTTAAAATTAAACAGTGCACACTTTTGCTGCAGGAGTGCCACTGCCAGTGTGACTAGTGGTGACCAGTGCCTGACCACCAGTATAGTAGTATATTGTTGTATGTATTGTATACTATCTCTTTATCAACCAGTCTATATTAGCAGCAGACACAGTACAGTGCGGTAGTTCACGGCTGTGGCTACCTCTGTGTCGGCAGTCGGAACTCGGCAGGCAGTCCGTCCATCCATAATTGTATTACAATATATACCACCTAACCGTGGTATTTTTTTTTCTTTCTTTATACCGTCGTCATAGTGTCATACTAGTTGTTACGAGTATACTACTATCTCTTTATCAACCAGTGTACAGTGCGGTAGTTCACGGCTGTGGCTACCTCTGTGTCGGCAGTCGGCAGGCAGTCCGTCCATCCATAATTGTATTATTATTATAATATATACCACCTAACCGTGGTTTTTTTTTCATTCTTTATACCGTCATAGTGTCATACTAGTTGTTACGAGTATACTACTATCTCTTTATCAACCAGTGTACAGTGCGGTAGTTCACGGCTGTGGCTACCTCTGTGTCGGCAGTCGGCAGGCAGTCCGTCCATCCATAATTGTATTATTATTATAATATATACCACCTAACCGTGGTTTTTTTTTCATTCTTTATACCGTCATAGTGTCATACTAGTTGTTACGAGTATACTACTATCTCTTTATCAACCAGTGTACAGTGCGGTAGTTCACGGCTGTGGCTACCTCTGTGTCGGCAGTCGGCAGGCAGTCCGTCCATCCATAATTGTATTATTATTATAATATATACCACCTAACCGTGGTTTTTTTTTCATTCTTTATACCGTCATAGTGTCATACTAGTTGTTACGAGTATACTACTATCTCTTTATCAACCAGTGTACAGTGCGGTAGTTCACGGCTGTGGCTACCTCTGTGTCGGCAGTCGGCAGGCAGTCCGTCCATCCATAATTGTATTATTATTATAATATATACCACCTAACCGTGGTTTTTTTTTCATTCTTTATACCGTCGTCATAGTGTCATACTAGTTGTTACGAGTATACTACTATCTCTTTATCAACCAGTGTACAGTGCGGTAGTTCACGGCTGTGGCTACCTCTGTGTCGGCAGTCGGCAGGCAGTCCGTCCATCCATAATTGTATTATTATTATAATATATACCACCTAACCGTGGTTTTTTTTTCATTCTTTATACCGTCGTCATAGTGTCATACTAGTTGTTACGAGTATACTACTATCTCTTTATCAACCAGTGTACAGTGCGGTAGTTCACGGCTGTGGCTACCTCTGTGTCGGCAGTCGGCAGGCAGTCCGTCCATCCATAATTGTATTATTATTATAATATATACCACCTAACCGTGGTTTTTTTTTCATTCTTTATACCGTCGTCATAGTGTCATACTAGTTGTTACGAGTATACTACTATCTCTTTATCAACCAGTGTACAGTGCGGTAGTTCACGGCTGTGGCTACCTCTGTGTCGGCAGTCGGCAGGCAGTCCGTCCATCCATAATTGTATTATTATTATAATATATACCACCTAACCGTGGTTTTTTTTTCATTCTTTATACCGTCGTCATAGTGTCATACTAGTTGTTACGAGTATACTACTATCTCTTTATCAACCAGTGTACAGTGCGGTAGTTCACGGCTGTGGCTACCTCTGTGTCGGCAGTCGGCAGGCAGTCCGTCCATCCATAATTGTATTATTATTATAATATATACCACCTAACCGTGGTTTTTTTTTCATTCTTTATACCGTCGTCATAGTGTCATACTAGTTGTTACGAGTATACTACTATCTCTTTATCAACCAGTGTACAGTGCGGTAGTTCACGGCTGTGGCTACCTCTGTGTCGGCAGTCGGCAGGCAGTCCGTCCATCCATAATTGTATTATTATTATAATATATACCACCTAACCGTGGTTTTTTTTTCATTCTTTATACCGTCGTCATAGTGTCATACTAGTTGTTACGAGTATACTACTATCTCTTTATCAACCAGTGTACAGTGCGGTAGTTCACGGCTGTGGCTACCTCTGTGTCGGCAGTCGGCAGGCAGTCCGTCCATCCATAATTGTATTATTATTATAATATATACCACCTAACCGTGGTTTTTTTTTCATTCTTTATACCGTCGTCATAGTGTCATACTAGTTGTTACGAGTATACTACTATCTCTTTATCAACCAGTGTACAGTGCGGTAGTTCACGGCTGTGGCTACCTCTGTGTCGGCAGTCGGCAGGCAGTCCGTCCATCCATAATTGTATTATTATTATAATATATACCACCTAACCGTGGTTTTTTTTTCATTCTTTATACCGTCGTCATAGTGTCATACTAGTTGTTACGAGTATACTACTATCTCTTTATCAACCAGTGTACAGTGCGGTAGTTCACGGCTGTGGCTACCTCTGTGTCGGCAGTCGGCAGGCAGTCCGTCCATCCATAATTGTATTATTATTATAATATATACCACCTAACCGTGGTTTTTTTTTCATTCTTTATACCGTCGTCATAGTGTCATACTAGTTGTTACGAGTATACTACTATCTCTTTATCAACCAGTGTACAGTGCGGTAGTTCACGGCTGTGGCTACCTCTGTGTCGGCAGTCGGCAGGCAGTCCGTCCATCCATAATTGTATTATTATTATAATATATACCACCTAACCGTGTTTTTTTTTTCATTCTTTATACCGTCGTCATAGTGTCATACTAGTTGTTACGAGTATACTACTATCTCTTTATCAACCAGTGTACAGTGCGGTAGTTCACGGCTGTGGCTACCTCTGTGTCGGCAGTCGGCAGGCAGTCCGTCCATCCATAATTGTATTATTATTATAATATATACCACCTAACCGTGGTTTTTTTTTCATTCTTTATACCGTCATAGTGTCATACTAGTTGTTACGAGTATACTACTATCTCTTTATCAACCAGTGTACAGTGCGGTAGTTCACGGCTGTGGCTACCTCTGTGTCGGCAGTCGGCAGGCAGTCCGTCCATCCATAATTGTATTATTATTATAATATATACCACCTAACCGTGGTTTTTTTTTCATTCTTTATACCGTCGTCATAGTGTCATACTAGTTGTTACGAGTATACTACTATCTCTTTATCAACCAGTGTACAGTGCGGTAGTTCACGGCTGTGGCTACCTCTGTGTCGGCAGTCGGCAGGTATCCAATACTAGTATCCAATCCATCCATCTCCATTGTTTACCTGAGGTGCCTTTTAGTTCTGCCTATAAAATATGGAGAACAAAAAAGTTGAGGTTCCAAAATTAGGGAAAGATCAAGATCCACTTCCACCTCGTGCTGAAGCTGCTGCCACTAGTCATGGCCGAGACGATGAAATGCCAGCAACGTCGTCTGCCAAGGCCGATGCCCAATGTCATAGTACAGAGCATGTCAAATCCAAAACACCAAATATCAGAAAAAAAAGGACTCCAAAACCTAAAATAAAATTGTCGGAGGAGAAGCGTAAACTTGCCAATATGCCATTTACCACACGGAGTGGCAAGGAACGGCTGAGGCCCTGGCCTATGTTCATGGCTAGTGGTTCAGCTTCACATGAGGATGGAAGCACTCAGCCTCTCGCTAGAAAACTGAAAAGACTCAAGCTGGCAAAAGCACCGCAAAGAACTGTGCGTTCTTCGAAATCCCAAATCCACAAGGAGAGTCCAATTGTGTCGGTTGCGATGCCTGACCTTCCCAACACTGGAGGTGAAGAGCATGCGCCTTCCACCATTTGCACGCCCCCTGCAAGTGCTGGAAGGAGCACCCGCAGTCCAGTTCCTGATAGTCAGATTGAAGATGTCAGTGTTGAAGTACACCAGGATGAGGAGGATATGGGTGTTGCTGGCGCTGGGGAGGAAATTGACCAGGAGGATTCTGATGGTGAGGTGGTTTGTTTAAGTCAGGCACCCGGGGAGACACCTGTTGTCCGTGGGAGGAATATGGCCGTTGACATGCCAGGTGAAAATACCAAAAAAATCAGCTCTTCGGTGTGGAGGTATTTCACCAGAAATGCGGACAACAGGTGTCAAGCCGTGTGTTCCCTTTGTCAAGCTGTAATAAGTAGGGGTAAGGACGTTAACCACCTCGGAACATCCTCCCTTATACGTCACCTGCAGCGCATTCATAATAAGTCAGTGACAAGTTCAAAAACTTTGGGTGACAGCGGAAGCAGTCCACTGACCAGTAAATCCCTTCCTCTTGTAACCAAGCTCACGCAAACCACCCCACCAACTCCCTCAGTGTCAATTTCCTCCTTCCCCAGGAATGCCAATAGTCCTGCAGGCCATGTCACTGGCAAGTCTGACGAGTCCTCTCCTGCCTGGGATTCCTCCGATGCATCCTTGCGTGTAACGCCTACTGCTGCTGGCGCTGCTGTTGTTGCCGCTGGGAGTCGATGGTCATCCCAGAGGGGAAGTCGTAAGCCCACTTGTACTACTTCCAGTAAGCAATTGACTGTTCAACAGTCCTTTGCGAGGAAGATGAAATATCACAGCAGTCATCCTACTGCAAAGCGGATAACTGAGGCCTTGGCATCCTGGGTGGTGAGAAACGTGGTTCCGGTATCCATCATTACTGCAGAGCCAACTAGAGACTTGTTGGAGGTACTGTGTCCCCGGTACCAAATACCATCTAGGTTCCATTTCTCTAGGCAGGCGATACCGAAAATGTACACAGACCTCAGAAAAAGAGTCACCAGTGTCCTAAAAAATGCAGCTGTACCCAATGTCCACTTAACCACGGACATGTGGACAAGTGGAGCAGGGCAGGGTCAGGACTATATGACTGTGACAGCCCACTGGGTAGATGTATGGACTCCCGCCGCAAGAACAGCAGCGGCGGCACCAGTAGCAGCATCTCGCAAACGCCAACTCTTTCCTAGGCAGGCTACGCTTTGTATCACCGCTTTCCAGAATACGCACACAGCTGAAAACCTCTTACGGCAACTGAGGAAGATCATCGCGGAATGGCTTACCCCAATTGGACTCTCCTGTGGATTTGTGGCATCGGACAACGCCAGCAATATTGTGTGTGCATTAAATCTGGGCCAATTCCAGCACGTCCCATGTTTTGCACATACCTTGAATTTGGTGGTGCAGAATTTTTTAAAAAACGACAGGGGCGTGCAAGAGATGCTGTCGGTGGCCAGAAGAATTGCGGGACACTTTCGGCGTACAGGCACCACGTACAGAAAACTGGAGCACCACCAAAAACTACTGAACCTGCCCTGCCATCATCTGAAGCAAGAAGTGGTAACGAGGTGGAATTCAACCCTCTATATGCTTCAGAGGTTGGAGGAGCAGCAAAAGGCCATTCAAGCCTATACAATTGAGCACGATATACTAGGTGGAATGCACCTGTCTCAAGTGCAGTGGAGAATGATTTCAACGTTGTGCAAGGTTCTGATGCCCTTTGAACTTGCCACACGTGAAGTCAGTTCAGACACTGCCAGCCTGAGTCAGGTCATTCCCCTCATCAGGCTTTTGCAGAAGAAGCTGGAGGCATTGAAGAAGGAGCTAACACGGAGCGATTCCGCTAGGCATGTGGGACTTGTGGATGCAGCCCTTAATTCGCTTAACAAGGATTCACGGGTGGTCAATCTGTTGAAATCAGAGCACTACATTTTGGCCACCGTGCTCGATCCTAGATTTAAAGCCTACCTTGGATCTCTCTTTCCGGCAGACACAGGTCTGCTGGGGTTGAAAGACCTGCTGGTGACAAAATTGTCAAGTCAAGCGGAACGCGACCTGTCAACATCTCCTCCTTCACATTCTCCCGCAACTGGGGGTGCGAGGAAAAGGCTCAGAATTCCGAGCCCACCCGCTGGCGGTGATGCAGGGCAGTCTGGAGCGACTGCTGATGCTGACATCTGGTCCGGACTGAAGGACCTGACAACGATTACGGACATGTCGTCTACTGTCACTGCATATGATTCTCTCAACATTGATAGAATGGTGGAGGATTATATGAGTGACCGCATCCAAGTAGGCACGTCACACAGTCCGTACTTATACTGGCAGGAAAAAGAGGCAATTTGGAGGCCCTTGCACAAACTGGCTTTATTCTACCTAAGTTGCCCTCCCACAAGTGTGTACTCCGAAAGAGTGTTTAGTGCCGCCGCTCACCTTGTCAGCAATCGGCATACGAGGTTACATCCAGAAAATGTGGAGAAGATGATGTTCATTAAAATGAATTATAATCAATTCCTCCGCGGAGACATTGACCAGCAGCAATTGCCTCCACAAAGTACACAGGGAGCTGAGATGGTGGATTCCAGTGGGGACGAATTGATAATCTGTGAGGAGGGGGATGTACACGGTGATATATCGGAGGGTGAAGATGAGGTGGACATCTTGCCTCTGTAGAGCCAGTTTGTGCAAGGAGAGATTAATTGCTTCTTTTTTGGGGGGGGTCCAAACCAACCCGTCATATCAGTCACAGTCGTGTGGCAGACCCTGTCACTGAAATGATGGGTTGGTTAAAGTGTGCATGTCCTGTTTTGTTTATACAACATAAGGGTGGGTGGGAGGGCCCAAGGATAATTCCATCTTGCACCTCTTTTTTCTTTTCTTTTTCTTTGCATCATGTGCTGATTGGGGAGGGTTTTTTGGAAGGGACATCCTGCGTGACACTGCAGTGCCACTCCTAGATGGGCCCAGTGTTTGTGTCGGCCACTAGGGTCGCTAATCTTACTCACACAGCTACCTCATTGCGCCTCTTTTTTTCTTTGCGTCATGTGCTGTTTGGGGAGGGTTTTTTGGAAGGGACATCCTGCGTGACACTGCAGTGCCACTCCTAGATGTGCCCGGTGTTTGTGTCGGCCACTAGGGTCGCTAATCTTACTCACACAGTCAGCTACCTCATTGCGCCTCTTTTTTTCTTTGCGTCATGTGCTGTTTGGGGAGGGTTTTTTGGAAGGGCCATCCTGCGTGACACTGCAGTGCCACTCCTAGATGGGCCCGGTGTTTGTGTCGGCCACTAGGGTCGCTTATCTTTCTCACACAGTCAGCTACCTCATTGCGCCTCTTTTTTTCTTTGCGTCATGTGCTGTTTGGGGAGGGTTTTTTGGAAGGGACATCCTGCGTGACACTGCAGTGCCACTCCTAGATGGGCCCGGTGTTTGTGTCGGCCACTAGGGTCGCTAATCTTACTCACACAGCTACCTCATTGCGCCTCTTTTTTTCTTTGCGTCATGTGCTGTTTGGGGAGGGTTTTTTGGAAGGGACATCCTGCGTGACACTGCAGTGCCACTCCTAGATGGGCCCGGTGTTTGTGTCGGCCACTAGGGTCGCTTATCTTACTCACACAGCGACCTCGGTGCAAATTTTAGGACTAAAAATAATATTGTGAGGTGTGATGTGTTCAGAATAGGCTGAAAATGAGTGTAAATTATGTTTTTTGAGGTTAATAATACTTTGGGATCAAAATTACCCCCAAATTCTATGATTTAAGCTGTTTTTTAGGGTTTTTTGAAAAAAACACCCGAATCCAAAACACACCCGAATCCGACAAAAATAATTCGGTGAGGTTTTGCCAAAACGCGTTCGAACCCAAAACACGGCCGCGGAACCGAACCCAAAACCAAAACACAAAACCCGAAAAATTTCAGGCGCTCATCTCTACTATATATATATATATATATATATATATATGTATGTATATATAAATATATATACTGTATGTATATATATATAAAAAAATATACTACAGGTTGAGTATCCCTTATCCAAAATGCTTGGGACCAGAGGTATTTTGGATATGGGATTTTTCCGTATTTTGGAATAATTGCATACCATAATAAGATATCATGGTGATGGGACCCAGGTCTAAGCACAGAATGCATTTATGTTACATATACACCTTATACACACAGCCTGAAGGTAATTTTAGCCAATATTTTTTAGAACTTTGTGCATTAAACAAAGTGTGTCTACATTCACACAATTCATTTATGTTTCATATACATCTTATACACACAGCATGAAGGTCATTTAATACAATATTTTTTAATAACATTGTGTATTAAACAAAGTTTGTGTACATTGAGCCATCAAAAAACAAAGGTTTCACTATCTCACTCTCACTCAAAAAAGTCTGTATTTCGGAATATTCCGTATTTCGGAATATTTGGATATGGGATACTCAACCTGTAATATAATAGTCCCATGATCCTCTGCTGCGCACAGCGTTCTTCCCTATCACTATAGATCGCTATGGAAACAGCAAGGATATGTCACTTCCGGTGGGTCAACAAAAAGATGTTTAAGCTGTTGTTTAGGGATTGGGTAAGTCTTATCCGTCACTTCCGGCTAGTAGTCAAGGTGACATACATCACCTTAAAGACTAGCTGGAAGTGACGGCTGCCCACAGTAGTATTGCCTCTTATAGACATAATGCCCCCAGTAGTAGTGCCCCTTATACACATAACGCCCACAGTAGTAGCGCTGCTTATACATATAACGCCACAGTAGTAGTGGCACTTATACATAACGCCCACATAGACATAATTTGCCCACTAGTAGCCCCCAGTAGTAGCACCACTTATACAAATAATGCCCCAGTAGTATCGCCACTTATACACATAATGACCCCAGTAGTATTCCGATTATACACATAACGTCCATAGTAGTGCCACTTATACATAACACCCACAGTAGTAGCGCCACTTATACACATAACGCCCACAGTAGTAGGGCCGCTTATACACAGAACGCCCACAGTAGTAGCGCCTGTTATACTCGCAAAGGCCCTCATTCAGACCTGATCGCACGCTAGCTTTTTTTGCAGCGCTGCAATCAGGTCAGAACTGCGCTTGCGTAGGCACCGCAATGTGTAGGCACGGGTACAAAATGGATCGTTGCTGTGTGATGGGTTTTACGAAGAATCCATACGCACAGCCGATCGCAAGGTGATTGACAGGAAGAAGGCGTTTGTGGGTGTCAACTGACCGTTTTCTGGGAGTGGTTGGAAAAATGCAGGCGTTCCCAAGCGTTTGCAGGGCGGGTGTCTGACGTCAGTTCCGGGCCCGGACAGGCTGAAGAGATCACAGAGGCTGAGTAAGTTCTGAGCAACTCAGAAAACGCAGTTTTTTTGTACAGCTCGGCTGCACATGCGATTGCACAGCTAAAATACACTCCCCTGTAGGCGGCGACTATCTGATCGAAGCGCTGCAAAAAACTGCTAGCGAGCGATCAGGCCTGAATGAGGGCCAATGCCCCTCATTCAGACCTGGTCGTACGCAGGCGTTTTTTTGCACTGCTGCGACCAGGTAATCGCCACCTACAGGGGAGGGGGTTAGGGCTGTGCAGGGGTGCGATCGGCTATGCAGTGAGCTGCACAAACAACAGTTTGTGCAGTCTCTGCACAGCCCAGGACTTACTCAGCCACTGCGACGATCCGAGCCGGTGGTGACGTCAGGAGTCCTCCTCCTGAACGATTGGGCACGCCTATGTTTTTCCGGACACTCCCAGAAAACTGTGAGCTGCCACCCACGACCGCCTTCTTCCTGTCAATCTTCTTTGTGATCGCCAGTGCAATAGCTTTCTTAAGTTTTGTTGCTGCCCGGCGATCCCCGTCGACAGCAGCCGACACGCCCGTGCATTGCGGTGCATGCGCTGTTCAGACTCGATCGCACGGCTGTGAAAAAAGGCAGTGTGCGATTGGGTCTGACTGAGGCCCAATGTTGCTAGTAGTAGGACTCCCCGAAGTGAAAACTGACAGAAGCCTACCCCTGCATTGCTGTGTTTGCTGAGCACATTGTGCAGCCCTGCCTACAGTGCTCCATCCTGTGTCAGGGATGTCAGGTTTAAAGGACACAAATCACGGAGCTGGGTTTAATTCAGACCAAACACTGTAATTTTAATAGAAAAATACTGGGCACATACAATGACAATATGATGCTGCTTTCTAGAGTTGTCTTATTGGCGGCTGAGCATTGAAAATGGTGACCACACAGTGCTCTTACCTGTACGAGCTCTGTGCTGGTTCCAACCCTCACAATTTGGGTGGAGGGGGGGGGATCGCGGGTCGTGGGAGGGGGGGGGGCTGTGAAAGGGGCGGGGCCTCGGCTTCTGGATGGTGCAGCAGCTGTATCGGGAAAACAAATGTTTTCCTGTCCTGAGTGGGGAGGTGAGCGAGGGGGGAGGTGAGGGCGCAGAGACCTGGCTATAACGAACGGCACTGCTGTTCTCCAACAGCTGATAGTTGTGCAGCAGGGAGAGCACCTCTCCGACACGGTGCCTCCCTGCATTGCTTACCCCGCAACCCCTTCGGGCCTCACAGCTGTGGCAGGGTGCAGTCTCTGTCTGCAGCTCCTGTCCCGCACTGAGGCAGGCTGCAGTGAAGAAGAGCCTCCACGCACACTGCATATGCAGAGCAGTCACCAATATCACCAATAGCGGCAGTAACTGCAGGGCAGGCCCCCGGCATCTCTGGACTTGCGCATGCGCAGTTCAGATTTTCAGAGGGACCAATAATAACCGGGAGGAGAAGCTGGGTTTGCGGGGCAGCGGGAGGCTCAATCAAAAAACGGGAGCCTCCCGCTGAATGCGGGAGGCTAGGCAAGCCTGAGCTAAATCCACAGGGACATGTAATAAGATACACAATATTGCGTGTAGTACAAGACAGCCGGTGTCTAATGTAGAACTTCTTACCGCTGTAAGGATGGCAGAAACTATCGCCTACAACAAGGGAGCGACAGGTGGTGCAGTCCAAACAGCGGTAGTACCCATTCTTGCGCTTGAGAAAACCTCTAGTCATAGGTTGTTGCTGAAGATCGGTGACATCAGTGCGCATGACAATGTCTCTGATATTGCGGCCACGAGTGTAGCAATTCATGACCCTCGTCTGGGTTAGATTTAATGCCCCGTCTGTTTGAACAATGGGCCACAGTTTTTTACTGATCTGGCTAATAGTTCCACTGGCAGGATTAAAGTGATTAACCCATGGCATGACACTATTGGTGGGTCCCTTCCTACTACATTGCAGCAATTTTGAGTGAGGAATGCGGAGTGCCTTCTCTTTGGCTTTGTTTAATTGGCACAACTCATAACCTCTTTGCACAAAATCAATAATTTGCCTGTCTATATTAGCTATAGCTGTTTCTTGATTGCTGCATATACGGCAGGCACGAATGAACTGAGAGAAAGGGAGACCATACTTGAGGGGTTTGGGATGGAAGCTCCCAGCATGAAGGATAGAATTCCTGTCACTGGGTTTCTGATAGAGTGAAGTTACAAGTTCAGTGCCCTGTATCGTAATCTGTACATCCAAATAATGTATACTGGATTCATCAGCGTTATAGGTGAATTTGATGGGACTGCTGGATTCATTATGTGTAGATATAAAACTATCAAATTCAGATCTAGAGCCACCCCACATAATCAACAGATCATCTATATAACGACTGTAATGTAAGATATTTTTAGAGATAACAGGGTTAGAGAAAAAAATATCGCGTGCCATCTCAAACATGTACGCATTAGCGTAGGATGGGGCCACATTCGATCCCATCGCTACGCCGGACATCTGAAGGAAAAATCTGCCATCAAAAATAAAATAATTTTGAGTAAGAATGAATCTAAGCAAATCACAGATCAGTTCTACATCAGGACCTTTGTAAGCAGGATGCGTTTGTATCAGGTTACGTACAGCACTGATACTGGCATCGTTAGGAATTACAGTGTATAGGCTAGATATGTCGACACTACATAGTAAACATCCAGGAGGAACTTGCAGCTTGCTTAATCTATTCAATAGGGAGGTGGTATCCAACAAGTAAAATATATGATCAACTATACAGGGCTGAAGTAGGGAATATATATAAACCGCACAATTTTGAAACAAAGAACCCCTGACCGATATAATGGGCCTGCCTGGCGGTGAAAGCAGATCTTTATGTACCTTAGGTAAGGTGTATATGAGAGGTACTGTAGGATGTTTAGGGACTAAAGCATCCGCTAAAGTTTGGGAAATTTTACCCTCCAGGACTGCATTAGCAAGGTAAAGAGTGAGCTGTTTCCTGAATAAATCAGTGGGATCAGAGTCTAACAATTTGTAAACAGACCTGTCACCTAACTGTCTTTCTATCTCCGCTTTATAGGTCGACAGATCCTGGATCACTATCGCACCACCTTTATCGGCAGGGCGAATGATGATATCAGTATATGTAGATAGATCACGCAAAGCCTGAGCTTCAGAGGCAGATAAATTATTCTGAAATTTACAATCCCTATTAACAACCTCATTATTACCTTGCTGATCTAACATGCGTGTAAAGGTCTTTATAGATGCATTATTAGTAAATGGCTCAAAACTTGATTTGGGCAATAAGTTCCGTAATTGAGGGGGAATCATGGTTTCAGATTGTGCAAACATTTCTTTATTTTTACTACCCTTAAAGTGCTCATGCAAACGTAATTGCCTATTCAACCTATATTTCTCCACCTCCCAGCTAAAGCTGTCAAATTTACATACAGGTACAAACGACAGACCCAGATTCAAAACTCTAGATTCAGCACAGGACAATGAACGTGAAGAGTTGCATGTCTGTTTTGTTATTGTGCCTGAAGACGATATAATAAATATCGAAACGTTGCAGTTATCCTGCTGTCTTTTGCCTGTATTCATGACCGTGTGCTGCGGATCACTCATTCGTATTTATATATATATATATATATATATATATATATTATACATACAGTCATTGATATTCGGCACTCACGTTCCCCATATGCAACTTGTCCAGTACCCTCTATAACAACTTGCAGGTTGTAGATATATACACGGACAAGCGGCACTCATGGGTCTTGTCTCAAATAAATGGGTCCAACAGCCCGGATTTGCCAATTCCAACGGTGTTTAGTGAATCTTAGTTACATGTTTGTCAACGTTTCAAGGTCCGCATACCTTTTCGTCAGGACGTTACAACAGTGACTTTCACTGTTGTAACGTCCTGAGAAAAAGGTCTGCGGACCTTGAAACGTTGACGAACATGTAACTATGATTAACTAAACACCGTTGGAATTTTGGAATATCAGAGTGCCGCCTCTTTCTTTCCGTATGGTGAGATCTAAGCAGCTATATATATATATATATATATATATATATATATATATATTTATTCTGTTTGTGCATGTATGTTATGATTGGCAGCCACCAGTGCTGGTATTGCCTATAAGATTGACTATAAATAAATTTAATTGGTCCTGGACCACCAAACCAATGCACCCCTGTAAGTGTCCTGAGGCACCCCAGGATGCCACGGCACACAGTTTGAGAACCACTGGTCTAGTGTGTACCCAGCTTAATTATTGCAGCTGGTCTGTGGGTTAAAGCTCCCAGCTCCACTTCTGCAAAAAATGCAACAATGTAATATGAGTGACAAGCTGCAGAGATTAACCATTTCTGTGCTGCACAGGGACCACACAATCTCTATTCATAGGGCTGAATTCAATTAGGGGAGAAGTTCTCACCCTGCGGAGAAGTGCAAGTATATACTGCCATTGGATTTGCAGATATTTTCTTGCAATACACTATATACATAGAAACATAGAATTTTAGTGCAGGCATTAGGGTTAGTTTAAGCATCTGGGTTAGGGTCAGGGCCAGCGACAGAAATCTTGGGGCCCAGTACACTGATATCTATGGGGCCCCCTCAACTTGTCAAAGAGGATCTTTAAAAAAAATGGAGCCTTTGACTCAGACTTTCAGTGAGCCCGGCTGGTGGTTTTCCTGCTGGGATACCCGGCTCTTCGGTGGCAGGGACATACAGAAAAGCGCCAGCGCAGTAACATGCATAATGGTGGCAATACCGCATGCCACTGGCACTGGAAAAAGTGATGAGGGGGAAGAGGGGCTGTTAATTGTTTTTCTACTTAAATTGAGCAGTAGGAGCATATACTTTAAAAAGCAATATTGTCACTGTCACCCCGTTATTTATGTCCCTGATCCTTGGGCCCCCCTTGAACCCCGCGCCCTGCACAAGTGCCCCCTTTGTATACCGCCCTGTCGCCCGGCTGTACTGCAGGATGTTTGTGGACTTTAGTTTGTCTCAGCAGTGTTCTAGCTAAAGAATACAGTATGCACTAGACTGCTCTGTACACAGGGCTCTATGTATCATCACTGTGGCAAAGAGCAATTAAAAAACAAACCCTGTATCAGCTGGATTTATCATTATTGTGTCACAGTGGCGGCTGATAAGGCGATGTGTTAAAGAATATACAGCTTAATAAGAGTTAAATTCCTCAAACGAGGTCCCTGCTTAGCTTCTGACGTTTGGGGGCCCTGATAACGCTTGGGGATCTGCCGCATGTATGTCATTTTTGGCTCACATGTTTGACACGATACTTGGTGGTAATAAACCACAAGCAGAGAATAGTCACTTTATTTTGCAAAATGTCACATTTTTATCTGGTGGAAGTTGACATTGGATGTGGATCATCAAATCGACAGTGTCTAGGTCGACAATGTTTAGGTCGACCACCATAGGTCGACAGTCACTAGGTCGACAGGGTTTCTAGGTCGACATGTGCTAGGTCGACAGGTCAAAAGGTCGACATGAGTTTTTGTGTGTGTTGTTTTCTGCGTACAGTGAGCGGGAAGCCGAATTAGTGCACCGTGTCCCCTTGCATGCTTTGGGCAAAGTGCCTCGCTCCGCTACCGCTTCGCTTGGCGCAGATTACCATTCCAATTGTAGTCCACGTGGATCATTAAGTATGAAAAAGTTAAAAAAATTTTTTTTTAAACAACAACAACTCATGTCGACCTTTTGACCTGTCAACCTAGAACATGTCGACCTAGAAACCCCGTCGACCTTCCAACCCTGTTGACCTAGTGACTGCCGACCTATAGTGGTCGACCTAAACATTGTCGACCTAGATAGTGTAGATCTTCAGACCGGATCCCGTTGATATCAGACATGTTAACATTATAGTTAATAATGGGTGGGACTTTAATGTAATAAAAATAGTTATCATGGATGAACATTCCCGTCCAGGGCTAAATTTCTGGCAGGAACGGTGCGGGGTCACTTCATGAACGTTTAGCAGTGAAACGTATATTGAATTGGCAGTTTGTGGAATTGGTGGCGAGGGGCCAGCCCTGTGAGGCTCCCTGTAAAACACCCGTTTCCATCCCTGCTCTTCCCTCTGCTGATCTGATTCTGTTATCCCTGCGCTGTCATCAGGAATACTTCCACTGACTGCAGCTTGCTCTGTTCTTTATTCCCCTCCAGTTTCTCCCGAGTCGGCTGTCCACTCTGTGAGCAATCACTCCCCAGGGCATCTGACAACACAAAGAACATGTTTTCGGAACGATAAATTCTCCTTAATGTCTTCATTTCTGCCAAAAGATGCTATGGATTATGCCAATTTCCCTGTATTAGCTCAGAGTGCTGACAGCTGGGTCCCCCCAGAATGATTGCTATTAAGCGCTGAGCTCCATGCTGGCCTCTCCGTCGCTATCTAGAAAAAATAATTACCAATAAAGGTGTGTTGATGATTCATTCTACCACTTCCATGTAGGATCAGGGAAATACCTAGTCATACTTTACTGTGACCAGGGCCGGTTCTTCACCTTGTGGCACCCAGTGCGAAAGTTTCCACTGGCGCCCCCCCAGTGGTAAAACAGTTAGTGCACACCGAAGGCGCGCATCATAAAATAGGGGTGTGACTTCATAGGGGAGGGGCGTGGCCACAGTTATGCCCCCAGTAGTTGTGTCCCCAGTAGATTTGCCCCAAGTAGGTGTGCCCCCAATAGATTTTCCCCCTGTAGCTATGCCCCCAGTAGATTTGCCCCCAGTAGATTTGCCCCCTGTAGCTATGCCCCCAGTAGATTTGCCCCCTGTAGCTATGCCCCCAGTAGATTTGCCCCAGTAGTTGTGCCACCTATAGCTATGCCCCCAGTAGATTTGCCCCAGTAGTTGTGCCCCCTGTCGCCATGCCCCCAGTAGTTGTGCCCCTTAGTAGCCGCTTACAAACACACACACAGCTGCTGCTGCTCCGTCTGGCCGCCCGCGGCTCCTCTCTATGGGAGAGACATCATGACGTCTCTCCCATAGCAGCGCCGCACAGACACTAGAGGTCAATAATGACCTCTACCGTCTGACAGGTGCGCCGGCTGCAGCGGACACCCCCAAAGCCAACGGCGTCTGCTGCAGCCGGGGAGCGGGGTGCGGGCAGGCGGCGGGCGCAAACGGGGTGACTACAGCTGAGCCCCCAGGCCGCAGCGCCCCGGGCGCAGGCATTGCTTGCCCACACCAAGAACCGCTCCTGACTGTGACAATATATTGACAGTTTTTCTGATCTACCCAAAGACTGTAAGATAGAGAGCAGGGCCCTCTTACCTCTGTTTGTTTGTTAATGCACAGTCTGTGTTATCACTGTGTTTATTCTATAAAATAAATATAAATAACAGGAACTATACCCATACTTGCCTACCCTCCCGGAATGGCCGGGAGGCTCCCGAAAATCGGGTGACCCTCCCGGCCCCCCGGAAAGGTGGGCAAGCCTCCCGCTTTCCCCCTCGGCCGCCCGCAGCAGAGAACAAGTGGGCGGCCCGAGGGGGTCCGATGACGCGATTCGCGCTGAATCGCGTCATCGTAGCTCCGCCCCCCGCTATGCAGCGGCTCGTTTCTCAGCACAGCACAGCGGGGGGCGGAGTCACGATGACGCGACCCTGATGTAACGCCCCCGGACCGCCCATCCTGCTGCCGGCCACGCCCCCAGACCGCCTATCCTGTGCCGGCCACGCCCCCCATACACATACAACGCTGCCTCCTCCCGGAGGAGGAGGCAGCAAAGTAGGTAACTATGACTATACCTTGAGATTCACTGTCCCTTTACTGCAAATGCTCAGTGACACATACACAGAGAACTACAAGTTTTCACATGAATGAAGACAAGTTATTTGCTTGTGGCGCCATGGCATGGAGCAATGGGCTAGGCTCTTGTGTTTCATTCCATCAGAAGGTACTTACAGCATATGCCAGTTGGGCTGAGAATATTAGGGCACTGAACCAGACAGGGGCGCTTTAAGAGAGGAGGAGGCCTGGGTGCAGCCTCCTCCGTTCGGGCCCCCACCTCTCTGTAGGCAGCGCGGTGGCCATTTTCCCTGAGATTCCTTTACTGCACATGCGCAGAACTCCGTGAAAATGGTCGCTGGGCCATTTTCACGGAGTTTTAACACCGCCGTGGATGTCGGCGCGGGACTCCAAAGGGGTGCGTATTTAGAGAATGGGTGCAGCGTCTGCGGTGGGGGCCCCCTCTGGACTCAGGGGCCCATGTGCACCGCACACACTGCACCTATTGTAGAAACGCCAGTAGATCCAGAGCTTGCTTCTGGCGTTTTTCCCGAACAGTGTAGTAAAACATTAAAACGGGGCACGGTTTCCTTCTTGTTGCATCACTAAGGGCCCCATATATCAAGAATTTGCAATGCAATCTGGGTGCGGTATTAACACATAGAATCACATTGCAGGATGTGATTCTTACGGCAGGTTGTATCCCCGCACACCTGCGGGGACAGTGGCTCTAAAAGGAGCTCGGCCCTGCAATGTTCTCATTGTGCTGCCAGGGCTCCTGCGCATGAGAGGTCAGGTTGACAACGCATTGGCATTGGCCATTGCTGGGGAGGGAACCCTCTGAAAGCTAGGGACGGACATTGGGGGGTTAACTTCAATGGTGTAAAACCATTCACAGGGAAAACCATTGGTGCATTCACCCAACAATGCTCATCCCTGTATGAGTTACTGAAGTGTAGGCCAATCAGAGGCTGGGGATGGGGCTTTGCGGGTGCTCTGTGGGGCGGAGCTATACTCCATGTTCCGGCATGTAGTAGGAGAAAAAAAACATGAGGAGGGGCTCTGTACCATCAATGGTACCATCGGTGGTTAACTTCAATGGTGTAAAACCATTCACAGGGAAACCATTGGTGGATTCACCCAACAATGCTCATCCCTGTATGACTTACTGAAGTGTAGGCCAATCAGAAGCTGGGGATGGGGCTTTGTGGGTGCGCTGTGGGGCGGAGCTATACTCTATGTTCCGGCATGGGGAGGGGCTCTGTACCATCAATGGTGGAGATTCATTTGATTCTCCACCATTGATGGAAAAAAAACAACAACCTGATATTGGCTGTTAACCATCAATGGTTTGTGACCATCGATGGTCGATGGCCAACCTTACCACTGCCTAATTGCGCGATCTGTAGCCAGAGGCTACAATGGGCCAACGCCGTCTTTAGATGGTGTTAGCTGCGGGGGCCAATCTCCACAATGCTTCGCATTCTGGAACTTCTGGCAGCATCTCATCCTCCGTAGAAACCTATGGGGGTTGCGACTGTTGGCAGGAATGGACGGATCGCAGCAGGTGTCGGAGATGTCTGCTGCGGCCCCTCAGTAATAAATTGCGGTGATACCATTTGTGCGCCCCCACCCCCCATTGTATTGATAGATAGGCCATTCCTCCAATAATTCTGTCAGGGGCCCATCAGCTGGAAACCTCCTTGTAAGCTACAAAGGACTCACAAGACAGCATACATAACAGACTATATTGGATGGTACATTGGGACTCTGAAATGGCATCTGCCGATCACTAGTTTATCTGTAAGAAGCATTTACTTCTGAGTAATACGTATACCAGGGTTCTGCTGTTTGATATAGGTGTGCGGCTCTGTACATAAGGAAGCTGCTGGATACAGAAATATAAACATTGAATTGACTCAGTTATGGTGTCATGGCTGTACACCGGCCAAGTTCTGACCACCGCGCCAGGTCTGTGCTTCCAGTCTCACATTTTCCATGGAAAGAGCAAAATTAGACAAGAAAGAATCCTATAGATCAGAGGTTGGTACCTTGCTGCTCGCCAGATGTTGCAGAACTGCAAGATCCAGCATGGCATTCCAGCACTGGGCTTTTATGTAACTTCCTTTATGGAAACTTCTGTTCTGGAACAACAAGTCTCAGCATACCCTATCAGCTACAGTCAACCCCCCCCCCCCCTCCTCCTCCCCCATGCACTCCCTTGTTGTGCAAATCGGCAATGCACAACCTACTAATCTATACAACTCTTGCACACATATACTCATTAAAAAAGTGACCAACCACCCGGGCTTTTACTGCTAACGCAATAATAAGTAAATGTTTAAACATTTATTACCAGGTGGATAGTCCAGACCTTGCTCTGTGCATTAGACAGGTGTCCAGTAGTAAGGCATGGTGGCCTTGTCACACGTAGTAAAGTCCAAAAAGTCCTCTCACTGCAGGGTCAGACTGGGGCATGTAGGGCCCACTGGGGTAATGCAGTGGTAGGGGCCCATGTTTAGGGGTGTGGCCAGTCTGCACAGGGGGCGTGGCCTGCCACCTTATTGATTTGACTAACCATTAGAGAGTGCAATGTCTGGCCCCCTTCATAAATATATACAGCAAATTCAGCTGCTGCATGCATGATAATGTACCAGATTAATAACAGCAATGCACTGTAGAAAATACACCATAGTCCAGTATAAGGTAACATATGTATATTGTATAATTCAAGTGCACAGTCTAGAACCTGATCCTTAGAGCAGGAGGTGGGGCCCCCTGGTGGTTTCCCCTGTACCCCTGTGGGCCAGTCCAAGCCTGCCTCACTGTCATGATCATTTTAAATCTACATTCCCAGTTAAAGTGTACCGCTGCCCTAGCCGAGATCCTGACAATATTCTCTGCAGAAATAAGGCGTATTAGTGCAATGAATGAATGATTGTGCTTGCAGTGTGTACTATGGCACAGAGGATCGATGCAAGGAATTCGTCACACAACACTGGAATTTCCTAGTATGAAATGAACGTTGGCGTAATATAAAGGTCACACTTCCGGCCTGTTCTAATAGTGATTACACTGAGAATGTGCATGTCTGGGTTCTAGGTGACTGCCCCACATCTCATAAACATTTCTCGATCGTAAACTTAAGTGGCAGTGTAAGACGGTGGCGGTGCGCGTAGTGCCTGCTGCCGTGCAGGTGTAGGTTCACCACTTACCAGGCGCCGCACTCTCTCACCTTCAGGTACCAGAACCTTCAACGGACCTGGAAATCTTCAGCCCGGATCCGGACACGGCAATCCCCTCTTGGAGCTGACGGACGAACGAGCTGAGGAGAAAATAGACTACCTTAAGGGGGGGGGGGTATCAACCCTTCTTCCACCGGAAAAGGGGATACCCCAGGGTTGGCGGCGACCTTTACCGGTTGGGTGTACGGTCATCACTGGCACAAAGCCTCAGCCACCCAGATTTCACACACTCGCACTCTCGCGCGTAGTGTGATGAAAGGGGTTCTCACGTCCGTGAGCAACCCCTATTCCGGCGCTCGGGGACAGACAAAGGGACAAACGTACACAGATGCTACTCACCGTCAGTTCCGCACTGCGAACGTCTTCTCCTCTTACAAGTCCCTGTAAGGAGGCAAACAAACAGCCGTGCAGGGCCTAACTCTATACTGGTGTAACACCCCTATACCAACTACAACGGCAGAGCCCTCAAACTAGCTCTGTGGGTGTGGTGCAACAAAACTAGACACAAACTTAACAAACTTACACTTTGCCCCGCACGGTAACAACATATCCAATCACAATCACAGTGCAAGCAACTACCACGGTGCTGTCCCTTTAAATCCCTACCTGCACTCTGGGGGGTGGACGCCGTACAGCCTACCCACCTCCTATACCCTCTCTTATGTGGGGCTCATGCCAAGCGAGCCTGCCTACCAATACACCTTGGGGTGGCCTAGGCCTAGTGCCCAGTGCCACCCGTATTCACCTTCGGGGGAACCTCTTATTGACTGGGCCTAGTGCCCCCTATTTGCGCACGGGCCCGAGGCCCGACATTACCCACGGGCCTAGCGCCCGCCTAACTCGTCACTCGTTGGGTGACCTGGGCCTAGTACCCAGGGTCACCTTATATTCACCTAATTTGCCAAAATGAACTAGGGCCTAATGCCCCACAGGCCTATTGCCTGATATGCCCCTCGGGCCTAATGCCCGCCTACTGCGCTGTTAAGGTGGCTTGGGCCTAACGCCCAAACCACCAAATCAAATGGTGACCCAAACTCCTATCTGCGCCACAGGCCTAGTGCCTGAACTGTGCCCCCGGGCCTAATGCCCGTCCCTGATGGTCTAGGGAGGAAAGGGGAGGGGGGGTGGAAGTAGCCTCACCGAGACCTCACCTGCTCCGGGGGTCTCCGGCGCCCTCTTCTGCCGCTGACCCCTCCTGGCCAGCGGTGCCGCCTCCGCCGTTCTTCCGAGTCCAGCCACCGCTGGACATCCTTCTCTGGGTGGCCGACGTCTTCCGGCCTCTTCAGCGGCCACCGGAGCTCTTCTCCCCAAGTCCGACGTCTTCTTCCTCCGTCCGGCTCTTCGCCGCTCTTCCACGCGGCCTCCTCCCTCTCCGCAGTCCGGGCGGCGTCTTCCTCTTCTGCGCTCCTGCGTGCGGCTCTTCTCTTCGGCTTCCGCCCGGCGTCTGACGTCAGACGCCGGGGGCGGGGCCTATGACACGGCGAGCGCCGTCTGTGATTGGCCGGCGCCCCGCGAGCCGTGATTGGCTCGCGGACGGCGCCGGATTTCAAATCCCGCCGCTGCTGTAAGTATGGTGCAGGGAAAAGTCTAATCCCTGCACCGGACACCCGCCGCTGTTGCTCCCTAACAGGCGCTGGGGACAGACACACTGTCCCAGCGCTGTCAGACATGTTGTCCCGCAGGGGACACAGATTTCCTGCCTGCTACTGCTGGGATGTGTCCTGGGGTACAGGACACATCTCCACAGCAGCATCCCTGGGAGGTGTTTTTGGGACAAGACCATAGACATTTGGGAAGTACGCAGCAATCACAGTCTTGTATGTGGTGTTCCGATGGGCTCTGGGGTGTATTTAAACCCAGATTTCATTGGTGAGCAGGGTGCCAGGTTTCAGAGGATTTGGCTTGTTCCCACTGGCTGAAAACATTCCTCTGTTTGGACATATCTGGAAAACCACGGCGTTAACCGGAGGAATGTACAGTGCGTTTTGTACTGAGACATACGGGTGTTCCGGCTGCCACTTGATGGTTGACTTAGAACGAGCCATGTGAGAATCATCATTCTGAGATGAATTTTGTAGCTGATTTTTTCCTCTCTGTTGGCACACGTGTAAATATGCCCTAGTAATGCACAACTGGCACTGTATTGTTCTGCAGATGTTCTGCAAGGTTTCAATATTGTGCATATTAACGGGAGGCACTTCTGGTGCATGGAAGAAATAATTAAAATATTAGGTAGGACTTTAATGGAGCAGTGCCTAGTGTTATTATGGAGCAAGTTCTTCTCAGACATAGGAGTAGAATGTGTTATTCAGCATAGAGAGATCTACAGAATGAACATCACAGCAGGCCCTCTACGCACACATATACATGCTCATACTGGGGTAGACCACAAGTGCAATGCCGATTGAATACGTCCATGATTTAGGGCGTAGTTAGTGGTTCATAAGTGCTACGCTGCCCACAACCCTCCATCACTTGTTATAATAATCCTTTAATTTGTGCACTCACTGCACTGTGAAAATGCAACTGAGAGTTTTTATGTGCACCCCACCGCACGTCACTGCTAGCATCAGCATGAGTGTTTTCTGGCAGCCTGTAACTGATACTCCTTTTCCACTTGTAGGCGTAGCACGGGTGGCAGCCGGGAGCCTGACACGGCTGCGACCCGTGCTACAGCCCCCTTTCCCACAGCGCTCACCAATCCAGCATATTGCTGTGTTGGTGACGCTGCTGCTGTCGCGGCAGGGGTGGCGCTGGGAGATCACATGATCTCCCAGCGCCGCCTTTCCATACACTGTGAACGGAAGCCGTGTCGCATCGACATGGCTTCCGTTTACACTACACAGCTTACCGGGTTGAACACATGTTCAACCCGACAAGCTACCCGGGTAGGATCCCTGGATCACTTGATCCGGGAATTTGCAGGGGGGGCCGTTTCCACTAGGAAAAAACACGGGTAAATGCGCGCCACCGCGCATTTACCCGTGTTTTTAGAGCTAGTGGAAAAGGGGTACTAAAGAGGTTTTGCTCTCTCTCTGTGACCTGCAGAGCACAAACTCGAGGAAACCAATATGGTGGATGACATTACTGGCTCTGCCCATGGGTATGTGCATTTCTGCAAAACTGTCAGTCATTCTCTGCATCGAGTTAAGCAGTTATCTCATCTCTATTATTTATTTTATATAAATTTAGATTGACTTGAAATAGTGGATTTACATGGTTTTACATGATTAATATCCTTTATATTGAGTCCTGTTGGAGAAAGAGCCTTATATAAATAAAATAATAATAATAATAATAATAATAATAATAATAATTATTATTATTATTATTATCTTTTTTTTAATTATTATTATTATTATTATTATTATATTTATATAGTACAAACTAGGGGTGGATTAAAAAAAAAAACCTTTTTATTTTTTTTATTAATCCTGTTTATTATATTAATAATGGTAAACATTGCTAGGTAATAAAAACATTGATCAACCGTGTTTTAATGCTTTCTTACATTTAGTTTGGTATTTAATTGCAGGTGCTAATTTACCGCAGAGCAAAAGCTGGCTTTTATCCTGATAGTATTATCGGGCGATCCAGCTATAGCCCATTTTTACAGAGCAGTAAATGACACCTTTTCGTGTGATTACACATGGGATCTGAGATAAATTCCTGGAACCATGGGGTATATTTACTAAGCTCCCGATTTTGACCGATTTGGTGTTTTTTTCATCAAAGTGTCATCTCGGGAATTTACTAAACAAATCTCGGTAGTGATGAGGACATTCGTATTTTTTTTGAAGTTAAAGAAAAAAATACGAATGAATACACCATCGGTCAAACACGCCTGTTATTTTATACAACTCTGTAATTTACTAAAAATTCGAATTCACAATCACTGCTGGCAATAGCCAAGCACTGCCGTGAAAAAATACAAATCGTAAAAAAAAAGCAGTTTTCAAATAGACCTGCTTTTTTTTAACGTGTTCTGATAGGCATGCACGGATCAGTGAGATCCGTGCATGCTTATCAGTGGGAAGGGGTGTGAAAGAGTTAAAAATCAGGAAAAAATTTACGTGGGGTCACCCCTCCTAAGCATAACCAGCCTCGGGCTCTTTGAGCCAATCCTGGTTGTAAAAATACGGGGAAAAAATTTACAGGGGATCCCCCATATTTTAACAACCAGCACCGGGCTCTGCGCCTGGTCCTGGTGCAAAAAAATACGGGGGACAAAAGACGTAGGGGTCCCCCGTATTTTTAACACCAGCACCGGGCTCCACTAGTCAGAAAGATAATGCCACAGCCGGGGTCAGTTTTATATTGGTCCCGGCGGCCCTGGCATTAAATCACCAACTAGTCACCCCTGGCCGGGGTACCCTGGAGGAGTGGGGGCCCCTTAAATCAAGGGGTCCACCCCCTCCAGCCACCCAAGGGCCAGGGGTGAAGCCCGAGGCTGTCCCCCCATCCAAGGGCGGCGGATGGGGGGCTGATAGCCATTTGTGTAAAAAAAAGAATATTGATTTTTGTAGCAGAACTACAAGTCCCAGCAAGCCTCCCCCGCAAGCTGGGACTTGGAGAACCACAAGTATCAGCACGAGGGGAAAAAATGGGCCCGCTGGTACCTGTATTTCTACTACAAAAAAATACCCAAATAAAAATAAAACACACACACCGTGATAGTAAAATTGTATTAAACATACATGCACACTTACATACATAGTACATACATACTTACCTATGTTGACACAAAGCAGTCGGTCCCCTTGTCCAGTAGAATCCAGGGGTACCTGTAAATAAAATTATACTTACAAAGAATCCGGGTTAGATCGGTCCTCTTCTTATAAGTTATAATCCAGGGACTTAGTAAAATAAAAAAACGGAATACCTGATCCAAGCACTGAAAGGGGATCCATGTTTACACATGGATCCCCTTTCCCCGACTGGCGGGACCCCCCGTGACTGCTGTCAAAGAGGGTCCCTTCAGCCAATCAGGGAGCGCCACGTCATGGCACTCTCCTGATTGGCTGTGCGCTCCTGAACTGTCAGTCAGGCGGCGCACTGTAGATACAATGTAGCACAGAGGCGCTCCATTATATTCAATGGTGGGAACATTGCGGTCTGCGGTAGGCCGCGAGGTTAAGTGGGGCCAACCACAAGAGTGACCCCACTTAACCTCATGGTCTACCGCAAACTGCGAAGTTCCCACCATTGGATATAATGGAGCGCCTCTGCATTACATTGTATCTACAGTGCGCAGCCTGACTGACAGTTCAGGAGCGCACAGCCAATCAGGAGAGTGCCATGACGTGGCGCTCCCTGATTTGCTGAATAATGTGAATTGGGGGTACTGTGCGGCATAATGTGTACTGGTAACTCTGAAATGTGACATAGGGTGAACTTAAGCACTACTGCGATTCATAAAAGAAACTAGGGCACTACTATGGGGCATTGTTATGAGCCACGGCTGTGGCTCATTCCTGTTTTGCATGTCAGTTAGGTATTTTATGTTTATAAGTTGTTTCGCAGGCCAGGATTTCCCGTTGCTCTGTTTTAGAGTACTCTTGGTTGCTGCCGCTGGTGAGTCTGTGTAATTGCAGCTTGTTTCTGTTTTTGTGTCTGTTAGACCAGTGTGTCAGGTTTTTTTTTGTATCCCTTGTTTTGGATAGTCTGCATTTTGGGGTCCTTTGACCCCTCCTCAAGGAGGGGGGGGGTACTGTTATGAGCCACGGCTGTGGCTCATTCCTGTTTTGCATGTCAGTTAGGTATTTTATGTTTATAAGTTGTTTCGCAGGCCAGGATTTCCCGTTGCTCTGTTTTAGAGTACTCTTGGTTGCTGCCGCTGGTGAGTCTGTGTAATTGCAGCTTGTTCCCATGTGTTCAGCCTCACCTGGCTGCTAATTGCATCTTGTCAGTTTGGAGTCATGCAACAGGGCAGCTGCATGAGATTATTTTAATTAGGCCTCTCTGTTATATGCTGGCTCAGTGCTATTCACAGACGCTGGTGATATTTCTTGGTTTCCAGTCTGCTTGAGTTCTGTGCTTGTTCCTGCCAATTCCTGAGCTCCTGTGTAGCAGTGTCTGTCGAACTGCTTCCTGTGTCGATTCCTGTGTCAGTCCCTGTGTCGATTCCTGTGTCTGATCCCGTGTCCTGCCGTGAAGTGTTCCTGTACTGAGGTCCAGTGTCTTTGCCTGTGCCTGATCAAGTTTCTGGCTTCTTGGTGTCCACCGGTCTGTCGTTTGGGATTCTGCCTGTCCTCCAGTTCTGAGAGTCTGTGTCGGCAGCATTGGGGGTTCCTGTCCGTTTGCCAGTATTCGTACCGGTTCCGTGAGTAGCGGCTCTGCCGCGTCCGTCGGCCTAGGCCGCTGTATTCCATTATTATTTCTGTCACTGGTGTTTTGCAGAGGGTTCTGCTTAAGCTGTCACCGCCGGTACACAAAAGTATTGTGTCGGCGTGTGGTCAGCATTTCCTTTGTTGTTCTTTTCCTTTGGTGGCAAGCCGCACATACATTTAGTTTTAGGCTAGTTAGTAGCCCCTGGCTTTGGTTGTTTCAGTAAGAGGGCCCCTTCTTATCACCCTGTCTCGGTACACTCTTTGTCTCTCATTAAGACCTGAGGGGGCATCGAAGTTGGGCAGACGTAATCCGCCCTTCAAACGCGGCTGCCATGGGCTCAAGCAACCATAGTCTCGCAAGAGTGTACTGACAGCACGGGCGAGACAACGGAGATAGCGCGCCAGGGGCTATTCCCTTTCCATTCCCCTTTCCCAGCATTACGTCCTGGTGCTCTGGACTCACTTCATAACATCTCCCTTGTTCTGAGCACCAGGAACCTAACAGGCATAACATTAAATTAGGCTCTACCATGGTTCAGAAAATGAACTAGGGCACTATTATAGGGCATAACATTAACAACTGCTGCAGAGAAGTGTCTCTCTAGAAGCATCGGGACAGGGGCCCCTTCAAAATGTTGCTATGGAGCCCACAAAATTCTGGCTACGCCTCTGCCCCGGGGGATCCATTAACCACTGTAATTTACAGCGGCTAATTCAATATCCCCCCCCCCAACAATTCAAAGTTATTAGGCTTTGATATAATTTATTTTATCTTTCAAAAGATAGACTAAAGATATTAAAACATACAACGTACACTCAGAGATAGATGAAATTGAAAATAAGAACAAGTTAATGTTAAGCATTAGTCCTTCTTATTACTTAGAATCACAAAGATCTAAATAGTGATACAAAATGGAAAATAGAAAAAAAAACACTTTTTCAGAGAAACACACACAAAGGAGGAGTAAAGCAATAAACATTTTGAATAAAAAACTAGTTTTTTTTAGTATAATAGTTTTTTTTTTTTAAGTACTCATGGTACATATAGTCACAGCATAACAGAAAAAAAAGAGTGTCTAAAAATAACCACTTGGTTTAAACCCTGGTACAATGGTACAAACATATTACGTAGCACTGTACAGAGAATGTTTAATCATTCACATTCAGTAAGTTCTCATCAGTCCCAGGCCCAATTTAGCTTACAATCTAAATTGTGTACCACACTGGCGATATGTAACCAAACCTAGTTTATACAGCGCTTACTTCCCCTGCCAGATGGTCACTGCCTCAGGATAGCCACTGCAGCAGTAAGTATATAGATGAGTAATAATGACTTCACTATGAACAGCATTAGAGTTCTCTAACCCTCATATTACACATATAACTACAAATATGAAGACTATGCAAGTCCTGAGAAAACACAGCTTTTCCGGCATTCAGAATGATCTGGTGTGGCCTTAAAAAAGTGGAAGATTTGACATAGTGCAGGAAGAGAACTGCACGGAATAACTGCAGAGGTCGGCAGGAACTCAGAATTCAGAGCGTTTAATCATGTCATATTATACTGCGGATGATGCACCCTCAGACATTCTGTACAACTCAGCGCAGGAGCAAAGTGTCTCCTTTATTTTACTCCTAATATATATTACGTAGAAATAAAACAGGGATAGTTTGCTGACATGATAATCTGCATTTCATTGCAGTTTTTTTTTCCTGGTTTTACATTATTTTTCATTATTGTTTGGATGTGCTTTACATGTTCATTTATATTATTAATGTATATATACAGTACTGTACAAAAATTGTAGGCAGCTGTGGAAAAAAGCAGCAAAATAAGAATGCTGAAAAAAAATAGAAGTGTTAATAGTTTACTTTTATCAATTAACAAAATGCAAAGTGAATGAACAGAAGAGAAATCTGAATCAAATCAAAATTTGGTGTGACCACACTTTGTCTTCAAAAAAGAATCAGTTCTTCTAGATACACTTGCACACAGTTTTTGAAGGAACTTAACAGGGATGTTTTTCCAAACATCTTGGAGAACTAGCCAAAGATCTTCTGTGGGTATAAATTTGCTCAAATCCTGTCTCTTCATGTAATCCCAGACAGACTCGAAGATGCTGAGATCAGGGCTCTGCGGGGTCCATATCATCACTTCCAGGACTCCTTATTCTTCTTCATGCTGAAGATGGTTCTTAATGACATTGGCTGTATGTTTGGGGTCGTTGTCCTGCTGCAGAATAAATTTGGAGCCAATCAGATGCCTACATGATGATATTGCATGATGGATAAGTACCTGCCTGTATTTCTGTATGTCGGGTGTCAATGTAGAGATGTGCCCTGTGGGCACATCAGTGGGGCTGTCCCTAGCGGGGGACAGCGCTGGGGCAGCTTGTCTGTCCCCAGCGCTGGGTGCGTGGCGGCGGGTGTCCGGTGCAGGGATTACTTTTTTCCCTGCACCGGACCTGAGATTGCAGGGGCGTTTGAATCTTGGCGCCCTCCGGGAGCCAATCGCGGCTCCCGGAGCGGCAGCCAATCGGAGAGGGACGCGGCGAGCCAATCGGCGCTCGCCGCGTCATATGCCCCGCCCCCGGCGTCTGACGCCGGGCGGGAGCCTGAAGAAAAGGCCGCGCCGAAGAGCGGCGAAGAAGACAGGCGGGAGCGGAGGTCAGCGCGCGCGCGGAAGAGCGCGAGGAGAAGGCCAGCGGTCGGGCTCCGGGAAGAAGGTGTCCAGCGGCGGCTGGACGCAGAGCAGCGGAGGCGACGCCGCTGGCCAGGACGGGTCAGCGGCAGAAGACGGTGCCGGAGGCCCCCGGATTAGGTGAGGCCTCAGTGAGGCTATCCTTCCCCCTCCCCTTTTCCTCCCTCGACCACCAGGGACGGGCATTAGGCCCGAGGGCACAATTCAGGCACTAGGCCTGGGGCGCAGATAGGAGTTTGGGGTCACTATTTTATTAGGTGGTTTGGGCATTAGGCCCAAGCCACCCTCCCTGTGGCACAGTTAGGCGGGCATTAGGCCCGGGGGTGTATTTTGGCCGATTAGGGATACGATAAGGTGACCTTGGGCACAAGGCCCAGGTCACCCAAGGGGCAGCAAGTTAGGCGGGCGCTAGGCCCGTGGACGAAGTCAGGCCTCCGGCCTGTGTGCAGTTAGGGGGCGCTAGGCCCAGTGAATCAGTGTTTCCCCGAGGTGAGTACAGGTGGCCCTGGGCGCTAGGCCCAGGCCACCCTGAGGTGTTAAGTAGGCAGGCCCGCTCGGCCTGAGCCCCTAAAGAGAGAGTACGGTAGGTGGGTGAGCTGTGCGGCCCCCACTACTGGGTGTTCTGAGTCGGGTAGATAAAGGGACCGTACCGTCGCTTGCATTGTGTATCGTGATGTATGTTACCGTGCGGGGCGATGTGTGAGCTCGTTAAGTGTGTTAGTTTTGTTGCACCACACCCACAGAGCTAGTTTGAGGGCTCTGCCGTTGTAGTTAGTATAGGGGTGTGACACTAGGCTAGAGTTAGGCCCTGCACGGCTGTTGCTTGTTTGTTTATCTCCTTACAGGGACCTGTAAGAGAAGAAGACGTTCGCAGTGCGAAACTGACGGTGAGTAACATCTGTGTGCGTTTGTCCCTTGTCTGTCCCCGAGCGCCGGAATCGGGATTGCTCACGGACGTGAGAATCCTTTTCATCACACTACGTGCGAGAGCGCGAGTGTGTGAAATCTGGGTGGCTGAGGCTTCGTGCCGGTGATGACCATTCACCCAACCGGTGAAGGTCGCGGTCACCCCTGGGGTATCCCCTGTTCCAGAGGAAGAAGGGTCGATACCCCCTTTAAGGTATATTATTCTCTCCTCAGCTCGGTCGTCGGTCAGCTCCGAGAGGGAATCGCCGTGTCCGGATCCGACTGAAGATTTCCAGGTCCGTTGAAGGTTCCAGTACCTGAAGGTGAGAGAGAGCGGCGCCTGGTGAGTACCGAGTCTACACCTGCACGGCAGCAGGCACCACCACACAGCAGCCGCACCTCTCACACTATCAGGGGTTTTCTTCTGCTTGCCTGTGGCTGGTTGAAAAGAAATCCTCGATAATCAGCCTAATACAGTAAATCCTGTTTTTTTCACAAAATCACTTAGGTCCAGGAACTTATCTTGAATCTATGTGTTTTGCAAAGAAAACGGGAACATTTCTACACGAAAAAACAGGGCATAATTGAATAGCCCAATGTGAAACTTCGGGCAAAAATCGCAATAATAACACTTTTTTTCTCGGCGGGAATTTATTGGGGTCAATTGAATATATCCCTAGGTGCAAATTGAGACTGTGGTCTGATTAAAATCGCTTTTCATACAAACACAAAATTATACAGCAGACAAAATAATGGATCATTTGTGGTACTATTAAGGGGCAGATGTATTAAGCCTGGAGACGGCATAAGGAAGTGATAAACTAGTGATATGTGCAAGGTGATAAACACACCAGTCAATCAGCTTCTAACTGTTAATTTACATATTGGATCTAATTGGCTGGTGCGTTTATCACCTTGCACATGTCACTGGTTTATCACTTCCTTATGCCTTCTCCAGGTTAATACATCTGCCCCTAAGTTCCATTGAAAGCAATGTGGGAGCTTCTCCCCCTTTTCAGAAGATGTAACATATTGCTTGTGTTTATATGCACGTGTGTGTGTAACTCCACAGTAACCTCTGGGCAAGCTCTAACAAATACATTACAGATATGGAAATGATTGGGCTGATGGAATGTTCAAAGTACACACCTCCTACCGTTCATGAATTCCCACCGCCAGGGCCGGTTCTTGGGCGCTGTGCGCCCCGGGCGACAATAGGGGGCGTAGCTACGTACAGGGGGCGTGGTCATTTACGCCCCCTGTACAGACTGAAATGATGTGCGGTGTGCGATGACGTCATCGCGCACCGCACAGCAAAGGTCCTCTCCACGAAGGGAAACATGACGCATAGCGTCTAGTTCCCTTCGTGGAGAGGACCTTTGCTGTGCGGTGCGCAATGACGTCATCGCGCACCGCACAGTAAAGGACCTCTCCACGAAGGGAAACTAGATGCGTACGCGTCTAGTTTCTCTTCACAGCGGCAGCGGGGGGCAACGGGCAGCGGGGGGGCACAGCAGCAGCCTGCTTGCCCGTGGCAAGATCCGCTACTGCCCACCGCACATGCTCCACAACTGAGCGCACGTAAGTATGAGTGACACAGAGCCATGGGGGTCATTCCGAGTTGTTCGCTCGTTGCTGTTTTTCACAGCGCAGCGATCAAGTGAAAAAAATGCATTTATGCGCATGCGATAAGTACTGTCACACAAAAGTTTGCAGTTTTACAGAGGCTCGAGCGACGTTTTTCAGTCGCTCGAGTGTTCGTAGTATGATTGACAGGAAGTGGGTGTTTCTGGGTGGCAACTCAGCGTTTTCAGGGAGTGTGCTAAAAAACGTAGGCGTGCCAGGCAAAAACGCAGGAGTGGCTGGAGAAACGGGGGAGTGGCTAGCCGGACGCTGGGCGTGTTTGTGACGTCAAACCAGGAACTAAACGGACTGAGGTGATCGCAATGTAGGAGTAGGTCTGGAGCTACTCAGAAACTGCAAGGAAATATTTAATAGCAGTTCTGCTAATCTTTCGTTCGCAATTCTGCTAAGCTAAGATACACTCCCAGAGGGCGGCGGCCTAACGTGTGTAATGCTGCTAAAAGCAGCTAGCGAGCGATCAACTCGGAATGAGGGCCCATGTGCATTTGGATTATTTCTACCTTAACAGCAAAAGAGGAGCTGGTCTGTAATGAGGAATACTTTCTTATGTAATGAATAATCTCTTTTATGTTTGAACACTGTTGATTTAATCTCATTCTATGAGCATCCCTTAGCTGGAAAGGGCTCAGTACAGTACTAACATTGCACTCAGGTGCAAAGCTTGCACTAGAACATAACAGCCAATCAGACAGGTGCTATCACTGTATAAGTTGTCATAGACAGATGTAAGCAAGTTGCTGATTAGTTGTTGTGGTTCAGGTCACATTGTGCACATAAATGCAATATTAGCAAATTGTCCGTTCTTATGCTCCTCTGTAGTTCCTAACTCTGACTGGTAGGTGCATATTGTTTACAGGGGTAATAAATGCATGGTACAATTTATTTCCCCCCCATCTGTTTTTAGGCTACCCAGAAAAAGTTATGGACTCCTGTAACTTACAGTACTTACCAGTTGTACAAATGCTACAGAATTTACTGGTGCTCTATAAATATTGTTAATAAATATATTTGCGCTGTATGTTGCTATAAATACGCAGAGGCGTGCAGAAGGGGTTAAACTGGTAAGTCTGCATCCCCTGAGTGCTGATTCCCTCTATGGGAATAACATCATTTCTACGAATGAAAAAGGATGGATTCTTCATGAAGGGTTAATGGCCTATTAGTCATGAAGCGGGATGATAAAATAGTTGTGTGTGTGGTCAAAGGGGAGGACTGAGAGGTCAATGATCGAGTGACATGAACCCCTTGGCCCTCAGATGGAGGTCAACCCTGTGGCCCTCAGATGGAGGTGAATGTCTGAGGGGATAGCATTTGCCTTCATTTCCATTCACTACATCTGTGCTATGCTATACTGAAGGTACAGTATACCACATGGAGAATATTAAAGATATCACACATAAAACAGATAAAACAGACATTTTCCATTGACTATATAGTATTAGCTTATAGAGCATGCAGAATAAGAACAGGTACTGAGAATTACATACATACAGCACACATGGGAAGTGGTATATTTACAGAGTAAGACAGACACTGAGAATTACAACCAGCATACAGAACAAGAGACATAGGGGGTCATTCTGACCCGATCGCACGCTGCAGTTTATCGCAGCGGTGCGATCGGGTCAGAACTACGTATGTGCCGGCGACGCAGTGCGCCGGCGCATGCCAGACGGCCTAAGGCCATCGCTGCAGCACGATCACCTCTGCCTGATTGACAGGCAGAGGCGGTCGCTGGGCGGGGGGGACACGAAAACGGCGGCGTTTGGCTGCCGTTTCATGGGCGCGGTCCGGCCAACGCAGGTGTGGCCGGACCGTGCAGGTCAAAACCGGCTGCGGGACGTCACACACAGCCGCTGCGGGCCGGGGAGCGACGAGTAGCTCCCGGCTAGCACGCTAGTCGAGGGCTACTCCTAAAGTGCAAAAGTATCGCCGCTGTGCAATGTTTTTGCACTTCTGCGGGGCGGGGGGTGGCACTAACATGCGGGGCGGGATAGCCCTGTGCTGGGCCTCCCCGGAAAGCATGTCTATGGACATGATCATAGCTCTGCAAAATTTTGCAGGGCTACGATCAACTTGGAATGACCCCCATAGGGCCTGATTTAAAGGTGAACGTAAAGCTTATGTTTGTGCAGTTTGTCAATGTTTTTGCTACTGTGCCGCGGTGATCTAGCGAAGGCATTCATAGTGAGCATTTGAAGCTGGAGTGATTAAGAGGTAGTGACTGTTTGTGGAAGGTAACTAGGGTATGGCGACTCAAACGGAGGCAACATGTTTCACGAGCAGGGGGAGGCAGGATTGTATTTTACATCACTACAGGCCCTGAGCAAAGCAATGACCACACAATTGAAAAAAATAAATAAATAAATCATAACATGCCCCATCCGGCGGTCCTGCACACATGCTTACATACAATGAATGTCTGTCAGCACTATGATTGGTGGATAGCTCCAGTCAATCACTAATAGCATGCTGACAGTCATTCACTGTCTGACTGCAGGCTGAAAGCAGGTAGAGAATGCTGCCTCCCACCTGCTTCTGCTCGAGCACCCTAGAATTGTGGGGCCCTGGGGGTGACATTGGCTGCATCTTCTTACAAGGTGGTTCTTGCCTCATCGTCTCATTTGCGAGGGACATTGGGGAAGATGTATTAACCTGAAGAAGGGATAAGGAAGTGATAAAGCAGTGATAAGTGCAAGATGATAACGCACCAGCCAATCAGCTCCAATATGTAAATTGGCAGTTAGGAGGTGATTGGCTGGTGCGTTATCACCTTGTACTTATCACTGCTTTATCACTTCACCAGGCTTAATACATCTGCCCCAATATGAGCAACTCTCAGGCATCTGTGAAATTCTGGTGTCTTAGGGGTACATTTACAAAGCAGTGATAAGAGCGGAGAAGTGAGCCAGTGGAGATATTTCCCCATCAACCAATCAACAGCTCTGTATCATTTTATAGTATGCAATTTATAGATGGTACTTCAGTGCTGATTGGTTGCCATGGGCAACTTCTCCACTGGCTCACTTCTCTGCTCTTATCACTGCTTAGTAAATGTACCCCTTAGAGAGTCAATCATCTAAAAGGCAAAACCAGAAAACCGGAATCTCACAGATGCCTGCAAGTCTGGATGGTGTAATGGTTAGCATCACTGTCCTACAGCACTGAGGTCACGAGTTCGATTCCCACCAAGGCCCTAACTGTGTGGGGTTTGTATATCCTCCCTGTGCTTGAGTGGGTTTCCTCCGGGTACTCCGGTTTCCTCCCACAATCCAAAAAGATACTGGTAGGTTAATTGGCTCCCAACAAAAAAAATATATATCTTTAATGTGTAAGTGTGTGCGTCCACATAGCCAGACTACCAGACTAGAAGGGCCAAATGGTTCTTATCTGACGTAAAATTCTACGTTTCTAAGTTGTAGGCTATTACATTATCCCCCTGATAGATCAGTCCCACGTGAGTCACTGACAGTGAGGGGAGAGAGCACTGGAATAAATATTGTGTACTGTGAACTGGTGGGGTGCCCTGCACGTGAGAACTTACAGTTGACCTAAGATAGCAAGCCATGTAACTTTACAATGTTGGCATGTCTAGCAATGATACTAATCTAATATGTATGTTGTTTAACCACTAAACTTTAACATACATTTAATTTCCGTGTAATGTGGGCCATACATCTGAGATGCAATTCTTCGTTCTGACAATCAATAACGACATCGAGATCCATCAGGGAATAGGCAAAATACAGCTCAGACTTGCCGAGCCCATTCATGTTTTGACCAGAATCGGCCAATTGAGGATTTACAACTTGTTGGATTTCCCCAACCCAGGCATTGGCAGAACGGTGATAAGCCCCAATAGCTGCCTGATATATGAGCCCATAGTACTCTCCTCTTACAGAAATTGTTGTTTGCCTATTGCTTTATTTTTTCTAATTTCTAGTGAAAACGTTACTTTTGTTTAGAAAATAGTCACAATTTATATTTTGAACAAATAGCATTAACCGCAATATTTATTTGTCCTCTACTTCAGGATCTTTTATTAAATGTTCTCTGGTAATCGATGCCGGGCCTGGTTGCGGAGCTGGGAAATGAAGACTGGCAGGCTGGAGAGGTGACAAGAAACACAGAACTGTGGCAGCGAGTGACCGGGATCTCTGGAAAAAGGGGGATATTGGGAAAGCGATCTGGATTTTATACTCAGACCCCACATAAGGACACTAATGCTTATTTGTTTGTGTTGTGTGAATAAAATAAATTGGATTCAGCTTGCCTTCAGCAGAATCTAAAATAGTACATTTCCTCATAGCGTTTATCCTCCAAATGACTTTATGGGGTCAGTGAACCTAAAATATGATCCAATATGAATAAGCATCTTGTATCCATTATAATATTATGTATGTAAAAATTATCATACTATTCAGAAAACACGCATGTCTAATTGTAAATTAGCTGATCATTAGCAAATATTGGGGGGGGGTGCAGTGGTGCTCTTCTGAGATGAGCAGAGGTCGTTATATAGTGGTGTGGAACCCCACGATAAGTAGAAAAGACACATTTGCACCCCGCTTTCCCCTCCGGCCCCAATATCTCCCTGATCACCCTCTTCTGGACAGCTGATTTATTTCTGGGCACACTAGAAGCACTTTGAGTCTGCCTAAAACACCAGTGTTAATGATGATCTCATGAGATTCTAAGGGCCCTCTTCCCTCATATAGGAACGGCCATAGATCTTCGATGGTGGAGGTCCGAGGTGGGTTTTGGTTTGTTTCTTCCCCTGACATCGATCTCCGATGCAGCAGGTTTTTTTCCCCCTGACACACAGCACTTAGCCCCTCCCATGCTAATTAGCCACACCCATTCCCTGATTGGCTACCACATTTACCTGACTGACAGTAGTGATTCCTACCATTTAAACCAGTGGTTCCCAAACTTGGTCCTCAAGAACCCCTAATCGTTCACGTTTTCCAGGTAACCTGTGAATTTAAAAAAAATGTGACAGTTGGTCATACACAGTGCACCTCCTGGGTGACCTGGAAAACGAGGACTGTAAGGGGTTCATGAGGACCGAGTTTGGAAACCACTGGTTTAAACCACTGGCGATTTTCTGTTAATGGTTTCCTGCCACCGATTTAAAGTACGATGGTGCTATTGATGGAGACCATCGAAGGTGAACCATTCTATGGCCATCCCTACTCGTTGCGAATTAAATACTTAATTATATAATATATATTATATATAATGACTAGGCCCCTCAGAGCACAAGATGGGTTAATGCTGCCACCAATTTTTATACTGAAATGGGAATAGTTAAGGTAGCAGTGTGTTTTTCGCTATGTTATTGGAACAGACTTATGAACTTGTTAAAGATCTGTATAGTGTTTCTTGTTAATGGTGGCCCCAGGGGCTGAGTATATCATTTCTGGTGGCATTTGTTAATTGGGCACCTTTACTGGGCTGTCAACAAGTGCAAGCATCTGTGAGGTGTAAATCTGAGAGGCCACTTCTGTGGGTTGCAGGCTGTGGAAGCCGCCTGAGGCCACCATCTCTGACTGCAAATGACCCAGATGAATAATCACTTCGGCTTTTGTGCAGTGATTGAATGGATCATGAAGGCGACTGGGCAGCTCCTCTGCGCTGGGCTCCTTTTATTCCAGTTACAAAGAGAAGCGTATGGAACGTAATGAGTAAAGGGAGAGACTCTCGGTAGTTGGCAGCAGCGGTTTAGAATTTTGTCACCCTGCTTGGATCGCACCAAGAGCTAATGGTGGTCATTCCGGGTTGATCGCTAGCTGCATTCGTTCGCTGTGCAGCGATGAGGCCAAAAAACTGCACTTCTGCGCATGCGTATGCGGTGCAATGCGCACGCGCGACGTACTATTACAACGAACGATGTAGTTTCACACAGGGTCTAGCAAAGCTTTTCAGTCGCACTGCTGGCCGCAGAGTGATTGACATGAAGTGGGCGTTTCTGGGTGTGAACTGACCGTTTTCAGGGAGTGTTCGAAAAAACGCAGGCGTGCCAGGAAAAACGCAAGTGTGGCTGAGCGAACGCAGGGCGCGTTTGTGACGTCAAAACAGAAACTGAACAGTCTGAAGTCATCGCAAGCGCTGAGTAGGTTTAGAGCTACTCTAAAACTGCACAAAAAAACTTTGCCGCCGCTCTGCGATCCTTTCGTTCGCACTTCTGCTAAGCTAAAATACACTCCCAGTGGGAGGCGTTTGCACGGCTGCTAAAAACTGCTAGCGAGTGAACAACTCGGAATTACCACCAATGTTCCACCATGCTGACCATTTGTGAATGAGGGATAGGCGGAAGAATAAAACACGCAACCTCCACCAAGTATGGAGTTGGAATAAGACTAGGGATGACCATTGCAAAAATAATGGGGGATAATATCTTCTGAGCAGAAGAAGGTTTATTTAAATTAATTGTGGTTTATTTTACACCGTAGTTACCCTTAGAAACCAGACATCAAGAACTTGCATTAATTGGCCTGTCTTCCACTGGACAAATAAAAGTTGCAAAAAAAAGAAAGACCCTACAAAAACAAAAAACAAAAACAGAAACAGAAAAACAACACCTAAATCACAACCCAGATTTGTAGACCTTTACACTTTTATTCAAGGGTTTATTCAAGGGCAAGATACTATTATATCAAATATAACATAACTGAAGGAATTATGCTTAGCTTAATAAATCCATCATATTCCACCCCTCAGCAGAAGATTACTATGCCAGGAAGGAGGGACTTCTTAAACTGAGCAGACAGGTAATGACTGACAACTTGACAGCCCTGCTTTGCATAGGGATTGGTGGATTCATTCATACAGATGAGTGTGACCAGATATGTCACATCAACTCGAGTTTTGTCATCCATCTGGAAACAGTGGGAGGACCTTTGTGTTATGGGCAGAGCCGGCCCTGACCAATTTGATGCCCTAGGCAAGATTTTGGCTGGTGCCCCCTAGCACCGCCGCTAGTTCTGCAGGAGATGCCTGGCATGAGTCAGCTGGTAGCTCTGCTAACGTCGGGCGCCTTTTGTTTATGAAAATGCATCATATTATTTGCATTACTATGGGGCTAGGATGCAAAAGCAGCTTCTGCTGATTCAAATGATATGCAGCATGCCTATATTCTGTGTGCGACTGCGGCTGTATCTGCATACAAAATGCTACATTACAGTGATTTCCAGGAATACACTGCAATGTAGCATTTCGTATGCAGATACAGCCGCAGTCACACACAGAATATAGGCATGCCACATATCATTTTAATCAGCAGAAGCTGCTGGTGCCCCTAAGCTTACCAAATGCCCTAGGCATTTGCCTAGATTGCCTATGCCTAAGGCCGGCTCTGGTTATGGGTGGTGGTGAAGGGGGGGGGGGGGGGCTAGGGTGGAATTGGTGTTATACATTATTTTAAAACAAAGCTTCAGTGAAATAACATATAATTGTTGCGGCTCTAAGAGCAGTGGGAATGACTTTTATTTGTAATTATGTTTTAACTCAGATATGTATATCCCAGAAAAATATGTGTAGATTGATTTTCTGGGGCCAAGTCTAGGCCAATTTATAGTATATTAGTCATCTCAGAAACACATAGAGTACGTAACATAAATGCAGCGCCATGCATGGAAATACTTTCTGCAGATATGCTTGTCAGTTTAGCATTTCCAACATAAACAACATTATTCAATATCCTGCAGATAATGTCAAATAAAATAACATTCTAGTATATATCACTTTGATTGTCACCCCAGCAGGACACATGTTAGGGCAATGGCTGGAGGTGGTGTAGGAGTCACTGTAATGAATGTCACAATTAAAATGAGCCCCATAACAGATTCTCCTCTAATGCTTAACCTGACGGCTTTCAGCTGAGATGGAAAGCTTCCCTGAGTTATTATCAGTGTCAGCATTATCCAGATTTCTGAAATAAAATCCACAAAACGTTACATTATACTATTTTACTAATGAAAATCAGCATGGAAGAAAAACAATTCCACGGACAAGATGTTTCTGTCCTATCGTATTTAATTAACCTGTTTGTAGAAATTAATAATTTCTAAGAAACATTACTTGTAAAAGTATTTTTTTTTTTTTAAGTTCATGATTTATTCATTATACTGTCATTTTAAAAATTTTTTTTGAAATGTCATCTGTGGGTCGGACAGGAAGACCCAGTTTTAGTGTTTGCTCTTTGCGTGCCGTCTCAGGCAGGAAAAACTTCCGCTGTCCCCAGTCATACTCGGAGCGCAGAATTTAATGACGTTGCTAATTTAGAATGCAGAGCAGAGAGGCATCAACAGACAGCCAGCTCCTAGCAACACAATACCACTAACCTCTTCTGTAACCCCCAGCCCGACATGGGAAAGGGGATGCGGGGAAGCTTTTTGGAAGCTATTTTTCCAAAATACAATGGCTGCGTCGTAAAATTTCCTGTGCCAGTGAGAAACATAAATCATCTCATTCTTTGCTGAATTTCATCTTCTCTCTTTCCAATGCCTGTTTCTTATACTTTTCTGGAGGGCTATGGATCAGTTAAAAAAAAAAAAAAAAAAAAAGGTCCAGGTGAATTTACAAATGACTGGGGCCACTAAACTGGATATGGAAGTTATTAGAGTGAATTTATGATGACTTATGGACCCTGGGCCGGTTCTAGACCTTGTGGCGCCTAGGGCGAAAGTTTCCTGTGGCGCCTCCCCCCCCAGGTAAAAATAAGATTTTAAAACAACCGGTAAATCTTATTTCTCCTAGTCCGTAGAGGATGCTGGGGACTCCGTAAGGACCAGGGGGTATAGACGGGCTCCGCAGGAGACATGGGCACCTAAAAGAACTTTTCCTATGGGTGTGCACTGGCTCCTCCCTCTATGCCCCTCCTCCAGACCTCAGTTAGAGAACTGTGCCCAGAGGAGATGGACAATACGAGGGCAGGATTTTATAAATCCAAGGGCAAGATTCCTACCAGCCCACACCAATCATACCATGTAACCCGGAACATACATAACCAGTTAACAGTATGAACAAACAACAGTAGCGGTCCAAGACCGATTCCAACTGTAACATAACCCTTAAGTAAACAACAACTATATACAAGTCTTGCAGAGTTTCCGCACTGGGACGGGCGCCCAGCATCCTCTACGGACTAGGAGAAATAGATTTACCGGTAGGTTCAAAATCTTATTTTCTCTTAAGTCCTAGAGGATGCTGGGGACTCCGTAAGGACCATGGGGTTTATACCAAAGCTACCAATCGGCTGGGAGAGTGCGTATGACTCTGCAGCACCGACTGAGCAAATGCTAGGTCCTCATCAGCCAGGGTATCAAACTTGTAGAATTTAGCAAAAGTGTTTGACCCCGACCAAGTTGCTGCTCCGCAAAGCTGTAATGCCGAGATGCCCCGGGCAGCCGCCCAAGAAGAGCCCACCTTCCTAGTGGAATGGGCCTTAACCGAATGCGGTAACGGCAATCCAGCCGTAGAATGAGCCTGCTGAATCGTGTTACAGATCCAGCGAGCAATAGTCTGCTTCGAATCTTGTTGGCAGCATACAGGACAAACAGAGCCTCTGTTTTCCTAATTCTAGCCATCCTGGCTACATAAATCCTCAAGGCCCTGACTACATCCAGGGACCTGGAATCCTCCAAGTCACTCGTAGCCACAGGCACCACAATGGGTTGGTTCAAATGGAATGAAGAAACCACCTTAGGCAAAAATTGAGGGCGTGTCCTCAATTCTGCTCTATCAACATGAAAAATCAAGTAGGGGCTCTTGTGAGACAAGGCCGCCAATTCTGACACTCGCCTTGCAGATGCTAAGGCCAACAACATGACCACCTTTCAGGTGAGAAATTTCAACTCAACCTTGTTAAGTGGTTAAAACCAGTGTGATTTTAGGAACTGCAACACCACGTTCAGGTCCCATGGTGCCACTGGAGGCACAAAAGGAGGCTGGATGTGTAGCACTCCCTTTACAAAAGTCTGGACTTCTGGAAGAGAAGCCAATTCCTTCTGAAAGAATATCGAGAGGGCCGAAATCTGTACCTTAACAGAGCCTAATTTCAGGCCCATATCCACTCCTGTCTGTAGGAAGTGGAGAAAACGACCCAAATGAAAATCTTCCTTAGGGGCGTTCTTGGTTTCACACCAAGACACATATTTTCGCCAGATACGGTGATAATGTTTTACCGTCACCTCCTTTCTAGCCTTTATTAGAGTAGGGATGACCTCCTCCGGAATCCCCTTTTCAGCTAGGATCCGGCGTTCAACCGCCATGCCGTCAAACGTAACCGTGGTAAGTCTTGGAACACGCAAGGACCCTGCTGCAACAGGTCCTCCCTTAGAGGAAGAGGCCAGGGATCTCCTGTGAGCATCTCCTGAAGATCTGAGTACCAGGCCCTTCGACGCCAGTCTGGAACAATGAGTATTGTCTGTACTCTTTTTTCGCCTTATGATCCTCAACACCTTTGTGATGAGAGGAAGAGGAGGAAACACGTAGACCGATTGGAACACCCATGGTGTTACCAGGGCGTCTACTGCTACTGCCTGAGGGTCAAGGGACCTGGCACAATACCTCCGAAGCTTCTTGTTGAGGCGTGACGCCATCATGTCTATTTGAGGAACTCCCCAAAGACCCGTTATCACTGCAAAGACTTCTTGATGAAGTCCCCACTCTCCTGGATGTAGATCGTGTCTGCTGAGGAAGTCTGCTTCCCAGTTGTCCACTCCCGGAATGAAGACAGCTGACAGAGCGCTTACGTGATTTTCCGCCCAGCGAAGAATCCTGGTTGCTTCCGCCATCGCGGCTCTGCTTCTTGTCCCGCCTTGGCGGTTCACATGAGCCACTGCTGTGACAGTGTCTGATTGAATCAGAACCGGTAGGTTGCGAAGAAGACTCTCCGCTTGTCGAAGGCCGTTGTATATGGCTCTTAGCTCCAACACGTTGATGTGTAGAGACAGGACTCCTGGTCTGACCACAGTCCCTGAAAATTTCTTCCTTGGGTGACTGCTCCCCATCCTCGGAGGCTCGCGTCCGTGGTTACCAGGATCCAGTACTGAATTCCGAACCTGCGACCCTCCAGAAGGTGAGCACTTTGCAGCCACCATAGAAGAGACACCCTGGTCCCGGGGGACAGTGTTATTTTCCGATGTAAATGTAGATGGGACCCGGACCATTTGTCCAGAAGGTCCCATTGAAACGTCCTTGCATGGAAACTGCCGAAGGGGATGGCCTCGTAGGCTGCCACCATTTTCCCCAGAACACGAGTGCATTGATGAACTGACACTCTTTTTGGCTTTAGCAGGTCTCTGACCATGTTCTGGATGTCCTGGGCTTTTTCCAACGGGAGAAAAACCTTCTTTTGTTCCGTATCCAGTAACATACCTAGGAACGTTAGTCGAGTTGTCGGAATCAACTGTGACTTTGGTAGATTTAGAATCCAACCGTGTTGCTGGAGCACTCTCAAAGAGAGTGTCACATTGCTCAGCAATTGCTCTCTTGATCTCGCCTTTATCAGGAGATCGTTGAATTATAGTGTAGCGCTCAGTCCTAGCTTTTGTTTTGTTGTCTCAGTGAAAGTGATATTTTATGTGAGTGTGCTTAGGTTAATTATATTCAATAGGTTTTTGGATTTCTCCAATGTTGTACAATAGCACAGAATAGTTATATTTTTACAAGTAAAATGTCCACATAGAGGTCATTAATGATAGTGCTGGTTTATTATTTGTCAATATTTTTAAAAATATCAACTATTTCAGCAAACTGTAGTCCGGTCACCTACAAGTGTTAGCAGCTCGTCCACACTTTGAGAATCTCAGTGCGCAGATAAACCCTATATTAGCTTTATCAGGAGATCGTCCAAGTATGGGATAATTGTGACTCCATGCTTGCGCAGGACCACCATCATTTCCGCCATTATCTTGGTGAAAATCCTTGGGGCCGTGGAAAGCCCAAACGGCAACGTCTGAAATTGGTAATGACAATCCTGTACAGCGAATCTCAGGTACTCCTGATGGGAAGGATATATGGGGACATGAAGGTAAGCATCCTTTATGTCCAGTGACACCATAAACTCCCCCTCCTCCATGCTGGCTATTATCGCCCTGAGCGATTCCATCTTGAATTTGAATCTTTTCATGTACAGGTTTAGGGATTTTAGATTCAAAATAGGTCTGACCGAACCATCCGGTTTCGGGACCACAAAGAGGGTTGAATAGTACCCTCTTCCCTGTTGGTTCAAGGGAACCCTGATAATTACTTGCTGTTGACACTACATCCCTGTCTGGGGTAGAAGCTGGTAAGGCCGACTTGAAAAATCGGCGTGGGGGCACCTCTTCGAATTCCAGTTTGTAGCCTTGGGAAACTATTTCCAACGCCCAAGGATTCAGGTCTGAGCTGACCCAGATCTGGCTGAAGAGTCTAAGACGAGCCCCCACCGGTGCGGACTCCCGCAGGGGAGCCCCAGCATCATGCAGTGGGTTTTGTAGAAGCCGGGGAGGACTTCTGTTCCTGGGCACCAGCCGAAGCAGGTGTTCTTTTCCCTCTACCCTTACCTCTGGCAAGGAAGGAGGATCCCCGACCTCTTCTGGACTTTTGTGACCGAAAGGACTGCATCTGATATGTTGGAGTTTTCTTCTGCTGTTGGGGAATAAACGGTAAAAAGTTAGATTTACCTGCGGTAGCTGTGGAAACCAGGTCCGCCAGCCCATCCCCAAACAACACGTCTCCCCTATAGGGTAGAACCTCCATATGCTATTTCGAATCTGCATCACCCGTCCACTGGCGGGTCCATAAGGATCTTCTCGCTGAAATAGCCATGGCATTGGCTCTGGAAGCCAGTAATCCAATGTCCCTTTGAGCGTCTCTCATATACAAGACTGCGTCTTTGATATGGGCTAGAATTAACAAAACAGTATCTCTATCCATGGTATCCAGGTCAGCCGACAGGTTATCTGTCCAGGCTGAAATTGCGCTACATACCCATGCCGACGCAATTGTCGGTCTTAGCAAAGCTCCAGTATGTGAATAAATAGACTTTAAAGTAGTCTCTTGCCTGCGATCCGCAGGATCCTTGAGGGCCGCTGTGTCTGGAGACGGTAGCGCCACTTTCTTTGACAGGCGCGTTAAAGCCTTGTCCACAGTGAGAGAGGATTCCCAACGTACCCTGTCCTGTGTAGGGAAGGGGTATGCCATATTAATTCTTTTGGGAATCTGCAGTCTCTTATCCGGAGTCTCGCAAGCTTTTTAAAAAAACTAATTAAGTTCATGAGATGGGGGAAAGTTTATTATCTGTTTCTTTCCCTTAAAAATGTGTACCCTCGTGTCAGGAACAGAGGGTTCATCAGCAATATGCAACACATCTCTTATTGCTATAATCATACACTGAATGCTCTTTGTCACCTTAGGGTGCAATTTAGCTTCATCATAGTCGACACTGGAATCAGAGTCCGTGTCAGTAGTTGTGTCCACAATTTTTGCCAAGGGACGCTTTTGAGACCCCGACGGGCCCTGTGAGTCGGTCCAATCCGAGGATTGACCCCCTGACGCCTCCCCGAATTCAGCCTTATCTAGCCTCTTATGTAAAGATGTCACACTTGCATTCAACATATGCCCCATGTCCATCCATTCCTGAGTCGGCACTACCGACGGGGACACACCACTCATCTGCTCTACCTCCTCCTCGGAGAAGCCTTCTGCTTCAGACATGTCGACACACACGTACCGACCCCCCCCACACACAGGGATATACCTATAAGGGGACAAAACCCCAACCAGGCCCTTAGGAGAGACAGAGAGAGAGTTGCCAGCACACACCCAGCGCCAAACTGACACTGGAAAATCCAGACAGCGCTTTTATATTATATATATATATATATATATATATATTCGATAAAAGTATTCAGAGGGCGCACTATGACTTCAACTCCAAATATTTGAAACCAGCATGAACCAAATGACAATATTTTTTAATACAACATTAAAAACATTAAAATCATACAGAAGTATAATAGTTCATAAGCACATTATTCGTTTGTACATGTGTAACACTTCATAAATACTATCATAAACCCAACGCGTTTCGTCCTATAAGGACTTCATCAGGGGTACAGTTCGTAGCTGGTCATGGAGGAAAGAGGAAGAAAAGGAGTAAAGAACAAGAGATAAAGAATATCAAATGATGTCATGAAATGCATTTCAATTTCAACATTCTTTTTCCTTAACAAGGTACCTAATATTATTTCAAAATATATATTCATTCAACTGATAAACAAGAGTAGATAATCAATACATACAGAGTATCATCAGACAATGAGAAAAGAGAGAAAGAATTCTCACTGGACACGATTTAGATGACGACTACTTACTATGGATACTGTTTCGGGTGGGTCCCGTGTAACCATAAGGTTTATTATTAGTGATAACCGTATTCCACTGTTAATAGAGGTATTTGATGTGTGGTACTCTAAAAAGAATAAAGTCTGTCAGAAAGAACCCAGTTACTTTCCATACTTTAAGCTATAAGATGACGATAGTCACTCACATTAAATGATACTCAAACATCAAAGGTCTTCCATGTAGAGTATGGTGGAGATATCTAGAGAAAAAGGGGGGTTGTCTCAGACTAAATTTAATTTACTATTGTAACTAACCATTTACAATAGTTATACTCACATTTGAGTTCAGAAAGTGCCCATAGCCAATAATAAACTGTCTTCAATGGTTTGGGGGAGATCAGATAGAATCTAAATGAATTGAATAGATTTAGATAAGGTATATGCGAGCCTTTACATGGAGGTTCTATTTTCAAGATTATAAATTAACTTACTTTTAGAACTAGAATCAAAGATACCAAACAGGAATCCAGATAGGCCAATGGCAACCAACTAAAAAATGAATTAATTAAATAGATTTAATTAGTTAACTAGTAGAGAAAAATTAATTTAGTGAACAAAAAAGGAATATGCTGATTACTTACATAGTGAGATCCTGGACCTAGTGACTGCCTTCTCTCCTCAATGTCAAGTGAATTGACTTATGAGGGCCTGACCTATTTATACCTATAGAGGTATTACATCACTTCCTTTCTCCCCTAATAGGTCAAGCAATAAAACAGCTATAGAGGGCTTTTTTAACCCCTCCAGATGCAATTTAATTCTTAAACTTAGAAAGGTTAAACTCACAAGTCTATAGGATAATATATAGTATGGAATAGAGGATTTAAATTGGGCAAAAAATCATTTATTACGGTTATGCGTTCCACCTGTCGTATGGTGGAACGCATGGACTTCCGTTCAATCCTAGCACTTCCCAGTCTAAATAAATATATTAAGCCCAGAGGGGACAGTTGATGTATTTTAATTAAGCCCAGAGAGGGTGCATCCGATCCGGGATCATTATAGATCCCAATCGGTGCAGCAAACGGAGAGGGAGAGTCCGAGTCCGCGGACCCGTGCGTTCCATCTAATACTAGGTGGAACGCAACGCGTCACTTCCGCAATACGTACTCGTGCGCTCCATCCATATTGGGGATGGAACGCTGTACGTCACCCCCGCGACAGGCGCTTATGCGTTCCACCTGTCCAGACGGTGAGACGCACAATATCAATTCCCATTCATACCAGGCATTCCGCCCACTCATATCAAAAACACTATACTTCAAAAAGGTATTAGTGTTATATGGTCTCACTCTGAAGTATCCCACATTTTTAACCGAGTGTGCATCAATAGAATTTGATCGCTATTTTCTCAACGTCTTTACAAATGACAATAATAATATAATATGACATACAAAAAATTCTTATCACATGGGTTAATAGTTATTTGCTGATTAATATTCGAGAGATACATAAATCCTATTGATAGAATATGATGAAAAAGGTGATGAATAATAATTCACACAGTCATAATAAGAAAATAATAAGAAAATCACAATATGGTACATAAAAGAAATAGTCCTAAATATTAAGTTATTTGTTATTATACAAATGGTGTAATTCAGGTTTATTCATAACATATAAAGTACCACAAGGATGACTTCTCTCATTATTAGGGGCTATTACATATAACCTACTTGAATAAGAGATATCAGGGATTGAACAAAACAAATGATTAGACGTCCCATATTATCAAAGTAGTTATTTCTTATCGTAAGGATGTATAAATATCATATTTCCAAAAAGTACTCCATTTTAACCAGAATGATGGACCTAACTCAACAACCCAGGAAGGAGACTATATCGATGTTCTCATTGAGACCAATCGGATGTAGAGTGTTCAGTGTATAGATCCAATATGACTCTCGTTTGGCTAATATTAGATCTCGATCTCCTCCTCTTAAATCTGGTTTAATATGTTCTAATACTGTAAAAGTCAGCCCAGTCACATTTGATTGGTGGACTTCCGCAAAATGTCGGGGCAGGCTGTGTGACATCATTTTATTTTTAATGTTCCTCAGATGTTCCTGGACTCTGATTTTAAGTCTACGTTTCGTTTTGCCCACATAGGACAGACCACAAGGGCAATTTATTTTATAGATCACGTATTCAGTCATACAAGTTACCCGATCTTTCAAAGAATGTAGACTACCATTATCCAGTATTATTTTCACATTAGCCTTTTGCATATATTTGCAACAGATGCAGTGGGTGCATGGGAAACAACCCCATTTATTGCCCAAAAGGAAATCCTTTGGAGTATTAGTATTAGTAGGTTTCTCCACTTTAAAGGTGCTCGGTGCTAATATACTTTTTAAATTTGGAGCACGTTTAAAGACTAACCTTGGTCTATCTGGTAGAGTGGGTCCTAAAATGGGGTCTTTCTGTAATATATTCCAATGTTTTTTTATTATTTTATTTATTTTATTCGCATCCTTACTGAACTGGGTGACAAAAGGTCTAGATTGGTCCATACTTTGGGAAATGGGGAGTTTTTCTCTTATTAGTTCGACCCTAGATCTTTTGGAAGCTTTCCATCTTGCTTCATTCAAGAAATTAATGTCGTATCCCCTTTCAATGAATCTATTATATAGGATGGTTGACTGTTCCCAATAGCTATTAATATCACTACAGTTTTTACGGATCCTAACGAATTGAGAGTAAGGTACCCCATTCTTCCAAACAGAATGATGACAACTGTCACTAGGTATGTAACTGTTGGCGTCAACAGATTTGAAATGAGTCTTAGTAGTGACTCCTTTTAAATTATGTCCCATCAATTCGAGATCCAAGTAGTCAATGGAGGTGGGGTCTGTTTTAAAGGTAAATTTTAAATTATAATCATTCTTATTCAGATGATCCATAAATTTTGTGATACTTTCTAAATCCCCCTGCCAAATGAATAGCAGATCATCAATATATCTCTTATATAGTATTATGTTCACTTTTTCGAATTCTGTATTATGTATAAACTTATTTTCCCACTCACCCATCAACAAATTAGCATAAGAGGGGGCAAACTTGGTCCCCATCGCGGTACCCTGTTTTTGTAAAAAATAGGTACCGTTGAATTCAAAAAAGTTATGTTCTAAAATGAACTTAATACAATCAATTATGAAGATAACCTCTAGAGGAGAATTACTAGGGTCATTTTCAAGGGCGTGTCGGACAGCTTCTATTCCTCTATCATGAGGGATAGAGGAATAGAGAGCCTGCACGTCCACAGTTAACCACCTATTATTGGTGGACCATTGGCAATTTTCAACCAATCTTAATATACTAGTGGAATCTTTCAAATGTGATTTATTAAGCTGAACATAGGGCTGTAATTTCAAATCTATATAATGCGAAAGGTTGGAGGTTAAAGAGTTCACTCCTGCAATAATGGGGCGCCCCGGTGGATTCTCTTTGTTTTTGTGTACTTTTGGCAATTGGTAGAATATGGGCATAACCGGGAATTTTTTATACAGGTAATCGAATTCATCTTTACAGATTAAACTATTATTCTTAGCATTAATCAGAAGTTTATATAATAATTCCTGAAACTCTGCAGAGGGGTCGTTAGCAAGTTTGGTATAGGTAAATTCGTCATCTAATATATTGTACGATTCTTTCAGATATAACGACTTATCTTGGAGAACTACTGCACCCCCCTTATCAGCTGCTTTAATTATTATATTAGGGTCTTTGGATAAATTCTTAATGGCATTCTTTTCTAACGGTGTGATATTATTGTTATATTTACTATTATAAGATTTAATTTTTCTGAAGTCATCTCTAACGGACTCATAGAATATGTCAACGTGACTTCCACGAGACTCTACGGGGTAAAATTTCGAGGGAAGAGAAACGAGAGGCCTTTCCTTGGGTTCATATGATAACTTTGGGACCGGATTTTTAAGGAAATGTCTCTGTACTGTCAGATTTCTTACATATCTATTTAGATCGATAAAAAGATTAAATTTATCTGTACCCCTATTGGGTGCAAATTTTAGTCCTTTAGTTAGTACCGACTTCTCGGCTGTAGAAAGTTCTTTCGCTGAAAGGTTGATAATTCCTGTTTCTGTGATGGCTGCTGGGCTTTTATTTTCTTCGGGGTGTTTTCTGCTACGTCTATTGACTCTTCCTCCTCTACCTCCTCTCGAAAGCCTCTTTTTGTACCCTGTGCTATATCGCTCTTTGTTGCTTCTATTTGTTTCATTCGGGAATAGGTGTTCATTCGCTCCCCCAAAAAATGCAATTTCTGTTCAGACTCACGGGGTGCATACCCCCGTTCAGTCCTATATGGATGGGGGGATCTAAGGGTATCAAATCTATTATAGTGGGTAGGTATATTTTCATAATGACTGTCTCTATAGGATTGATACCTATTTTGTTGTTTACGGGAAAAAGAGGGTTTTCGTTCCCTATAGTCTTGACGGGGATTAGAAAAGTTTCTTTTCCCATATGGGGATCGGTATACTTCTCTCCCTCGTTTATGATTAACTTCCTGCCAGTTGCCCCTATTAAATTCTGGTGGCCAGTTTCTTGTTGGCTGTACATCCATCTTGGACCAATTGTAAATATTTCCATTTTTATAATCGTTCTTATCTCTGGTAAATTTTCTTTGTTTCCTTATCACAATCTCATTCTCTAGTTTGTCTAATTTGGACAACAGATCCCCAACATCTTTTTTATACTCCTCACTCGTTTCAAATTTTTCCATCAGTGATTCTACCCTTGTTATTTCCTCATCTAACTTGATCAGTTCTTTTTTCCGTTCTTTAACAATTAAGCTCATCAATTTCATGGAACAATCAGTAAGTGCTAGGTTCCATTCTGACATAAAACTGCTATTTTCCGTCCCAAGGGTCGGTGTTTTCATTACCCTTAGGCCCCTAGGTATTCTCTGCACTTCAATATATTTTTCTAGGGTGATAACGTCATACCACCCTTTTATCTCCTTAGTGGAGAGTTTTTCCATAAGGTTAAGATGCTCATAATAATCTTCCTCATTATCCTCCATGAGGACTAGTTCTTCGTCCTCCATAAACATTTGTTTAATTCTCTGTGATCTTTTTAATCTATCCATAAATACAGGCATTATATTGCAGCGAGTTATGGGTAACTAGCAGAATAAATACGACTAAACAACAATAACCCAAACTCGCGCTATATAGGATTTGGCAGCACCTCATATGAAAGTCTCCCTGCTAGTGGGAGATATATAAAGATAATCGATAAAAGTATTCAGAGGGCGCACTATGACTTCAACTCCAAATATTTGAAACCAGCATGAACCAAATGACAATATTTTTTAATACAACATTAAAAACATTAAAATCATACAGAAGTATAATAGTTCATAAGCACATTATTCGTTTGTACATGTGTAACACTTCATAAATACTATCATAAACCCAACGCGTTTCGTCCTATAAGGACTTCATCAGGGGTACAGTTCGTAGCTGGTCATGGAGGAAAGAGGAAGAAAAGGAGTAAAGAACAAGAGATAAAGAATATCAAATGATGTCATGAAATGCATTTCAATTTCAACATTCTTTTTCCTTAACAAGGTACCTAATATTATTTCAAAATATATATTCATTCAACTGATAAACAAGAGTAGATAATCAATACATACAGAGTATCATCAGACAATGAGAAAAGAGAGAAAGAATTCTCACTGGACACGATTTAGATGACGACTACTTACTATGGATACTGTTTCGGGTGGGTCCCGTGTAACCATAAGGTTTATTATTAGTGATAACCGTATTCCACTGTTAATAGAGGTATTTGATGTGTGGTACTCTAAAAAGAATAAAGTCTGTCAGAAAGAACCCAGTTACTTTCCATACTTTAAGCTATAAGATGACGATAGTCACTCACATTAAATGATACTCAAACATCAAAGGTCTTCCATGTAGAGTATGGTGGAGATATCTAGAGAAAAAGGGGGGTTGTCTCAGACTAAATTTAATTTACTATTGTAACTAACCATTTACAATAGTTATACTCACATTTGAGTTCAGAAAGTGCCCATAGCCAATAATAAACTGTCTTCAATGGTTTGGGGGAGATCAGATAGAATCTAAATGAATTGAATAGATTTAGATAAGGTATATGCGAGCCTTTACATGGAGGTTCTATTTTCAAGATTATAAATTAACTTACTTTTAGAACTAGAATCAAAGATACCAAACAGGAATCCAGATAGGCCAATGGCAACCAACTAAAAAATGAATTAATTAAATAGATTTAATTAGTTAACTAGTAGAGAAAAATTAATTTAGTGAACAAAAAAGGAATATGCTGATTACTTACATAGTGAGATCCTGGACCTAGTGACTGCCTTCTCTCCTCAATGTCAAGTGAATTGACTTATGAGGGCCTGACCTATTTATACCTATAGAGGTATTACATCACTTCCTTTCTCCCCTAATAGGTCAAGCAATAAAACAGCTATAGAGGGCTTTTTTAACCCCTCCAGATGCAATTTAATTCTTAAACTTAGAAAGGTTAAACTCACAAGTCTATAGGATAATATATAGTATGGAATAGAGGATTTAAATTGGGCAAAAAATCATTTATTACGGTTATGCGTTCCACCTGTCGTATGGTGGAACGCATGGACTTCCGTTCAATCCTAGCACTTCCCAGTCTAAATAAATATATTAAGCCCAGAGGGGACAGTTGATGTATTTTAATTAAGCCCAGAGAGGGTGCATCCGATCCGGGATCATTATAGATCCCAATCGGTGCAGCAAACGGAGAGGGAGAGTCCGAGTCCGCGGACCCGTGCGTTCCATCTAATACTAGGTGGAACGCAACGCGTCACTTCCGCAATACGTACTCGTGCGCTCCATCCATATTGGGGATGGAACGCTGTACGTCACCCCCGCGACAGGCGCTTATGCGTTCCACCTGTCCAGACGGTGAGACGCACAATATCAATTCCCATTCATACCAGGCATTCCGCCCACTCATATCAAAAACACTATACTTCAAAAAGGTATTAGTGTTATATGGTCTCACTCTGAAGTATCCCACATTTTTAACCGAGTGTGCATCAATAGAATTTGATCGCTATTTTCTCAACGTCTTTACAAATGACAATAATAATATAATATGACATACAAAAAATTCTTATCACATGGGTTAATAGTTATTTGCTGATTAATATTCGAGAGATACATAAATCCTATTGATAGAATATGATGAAAAAGGTGATGAATAATAATTCACACAGTCATAATAAGAAAATAATAAGAAAATCACAATATGGTACATAAAAGAAATAGTCCTAAATATTAAGTTATTTGTTATTATACAAATGGTGTAATTCAGGTTTATTCATAACATATAAAGTACCACAAGGATGACTTCTCTCATTATTAGGGGCTATTACATATAACCTACTTGAATAAGAGATATCAGGGATTGAACAAAACAAATGATTAGACGTCCCATATTATCAAAGTAGTTATTTCTTATCGTAAGGATGTATAAATATCATATTTCCAAAAAGTACTCCATTTTAACCAGAATGATGGACCTAACTCAACAACCCAGGAAGGAGACTATATCGATGTTCTCATTGAGACCAATCGGATGTAGAGTGTTCAGTGTATAGATCCAATATGACTCTCGTTTGGCTAATATTAGATCTCGATCTCCTCCTCTTAAATCTGGTTTAATATGTTCTAATACTGTAAAAGTCAGCCCAGTCACATTTGATTGGTGGACTTCCGCAAAATGTCGGGGCAGGCTGTGTGACATCATTTTATTTTTAATGTTCCTCAGATGTTCCTGGACTCTGATTTTAAGTCTACGTTTCGTTTTGCCCACATAGGACAGACCACAAGGGCAATTTATTTTATAGATCACGTATTCAGTCATACAAGTTACCCGATCTTTCAAAGAATGTAGACTACCATTATCCAGTATTATTTTCACATTAGCCTTTTGCATATATTTGCAACAGATGCAGTGGGTGCATGGGAAACAACCCCATTTATTGCCCAAAAGGAAATCCTTTGGAGTATTAGTATTAGTAGGTTTCTCCACTTTAAAGGTGCTCGGTGCTAATATACTTTTTAAATTTGGAGCACGTTTAAAGACTAACCTTGGTCTATCTGGTAGAGTGGGTCCTAAAATGGGGTCTTTCTGTAATATATTCCAATGTTTTTTTATTATTTTATTTATTTTATTCGCATCCTTACTGAACTGGGTGACAAAAGGTCTAGATTGGTCCATACTTTGGGAAATGGGGAGTTTTTCTCTTATTAGTTCGACCCTAGATCTTTTGGAAGCTTTCCATCTTGCTTCATTCAAGAAATTAATGTCGTATCCCCTTTCAATGAATCTATTATATAGGATGGTTGACTGTTCCCAATAGCTATTAATATCACTACAGTTTTTACGGATCCTAACGAATTGAGAGTAAGGTACCCCATTCTTCCAAACAGAATGATGACAACTGTCACTAGGTATGTAACTGTTGGCGTCAACAGATTTGAAATGAGTCTTAGTAGTGACTCCTTTTAAATTATGTCCCATCAATTCGAGATCCAAGTAGTCAATGGAGGTGGGGTCTGTTTTAAAGGTAAATTTTAAATTATAATCATTCTTATTCAGATGATCCATAAATTTTGTGATACTTTCTAAATCCCCCTGCCAAATGAATAGCAGATCATCAATATATCTCTTATATAGTATTATGTTCACTTTTTCGAATTCTGTATTATGTATAAACTTATTTTCCCACTCACCCATCAACAAATTAGCATAAGAGGGGGCAAACTTGGTCCCCATCGCGGTACCCTGTTTTTGTAAAAAATAGGTACCGTTGAATTCAAAAAAGTTATGTTCTAAAATGAACTTAATACAATCAATTATGAAGATAACCTCTAGAGGAGAATTACTAGGGTCATTTTCAAGGGCGTGTCGGACAGCTTCTATTCCTCTATCATGAGGGATAGAGGAATAGAGAGCCTGCACGTCCACAGTTAACCACCTATTATTGGTGGACCATTGGCAATTTTCAACCAATCTTAATATACTAGTGGAATCTTTCAAATGTGATTTATTAAGCTGAACATAGGGCTGTAATTTCAAATCTATATAATGCGAAAGGTTGGAGGTTAAAGAGTTCACTCCTGCAATAATGGGGCGCCCCGGTGGATTCTCTTTGTTTTTGTGTACTTTTGGCAATTGGTAGAATATGGGCATAACCGGGAATTTTTTATACAGGTAATCGAATTCATCTTTACAGATTAAACTATTATTCTTAGCATTAATCAGAAGTTTATATAATAATTCCTGAAACTCTGCAGAGGGGTCGTTAGCAAGTTTGGTATAGGTAAATTCGTCATCTAATATATTGTACGATTCTTTCAGATATAACGACTTATCTTGGAGAACTACTGCACCCCCCTTATCAGCTGCTTTAATTATTATATTAGGGTCTTTGGATAAATTCTTAATGGCATTCTTTTCTAACGGTGTGATATTATTGTTATATTTACTATTATAAGATTTAATTTTTCTGAAGTCATCTCTAACGGACTCATAGAATATGTCAACGTGACTTCCACGAGACTCTACGGGGTAAAATTTCGAGGGAAGAGAAACGAGAGGCCTTTCCTTGGGTTCATATGATAACTTTGGGACCGGATTTTTAAGGAAATGTCTCTGTACTGTCAGATTTCTTACATATCTATTTAGATCGATAAAAAGATTAAATTTATCTGTACCCCTATTGGGTGCAAATTTTAGTCCTTTAGTTAGTACCGACTTCTCGGCTGTAGAAAGTAAGACTCATTTCAAATCTGTTGACGCCAACAGTTACATACCTAGTGACAGTTGTCATCATTCTGTTTGGAAGAATGGGGTACCTTACTCTCAATTCGTTAGGATCCGTAAAAACTGTAGTGATATTAATAGCTATTGGGAACAGTCAACCATCCTATATAATAGATTCATTGAAAGGGGATACGACATTAATTTCTTGAATGAAGCAAGATGGAAAGCTTCCAAAAGATCTAGGGTCGAACTAATAAGAGAAAAACTCCCCATTTCCCAAAGTATGGACCAATCTAGACCTTTTGTCACCCAGTTCAGTAAGGATGCGAATAAAATAAATAAAATAATAAAAAAACATTGGAATATATTACAGAAAGACCCCATTTTAGGACCCACTCTACCAGATAGACCAAGGTTAGTCTTTAAACGTGCTCCAAATTTAAAAAGTATATTAGCACCGAGCACCTTTAAAGTGGAGAAACCTACTAATACTAATACTCCAAAGGATTTCCTTTTGGGCAATAAATGGGGTTGTTTCCCATGCACCCACTGCATCTGTTGCAAATATATGCAAAAGGCTAATGTGAAAATAATACTGGATAATGGTAGTCTACATTCTTTGAAAGATCGGGTAACTTGTATGACTGAATACGTGATCTATAAAATAAATTGCCCTTGTGGTCTGTCCTATGTGGGCAAAACGAAACGTAGACTTAAAATCAGAGTCCAGGAACATCTGAGGAACATTAAAAATAAAATGATGTCACACAGCCTGCCCCGACATTTTGCGGAAGTCCACCAATCAAATGTGACTGGGCTGACTTTTACAGTATTAGAACATATTAAACCAGATTTAAGAGGAGGAGATCGAGATCTAATATTAGCCAAACGAGAGTCATATTGGATCTATACACTGAACACTCTACATCCGATTGGTCTCAATGAGAACATCGATATAGTCTCCTTCCTGGGTTGTTGAGTTAGGTCCATCATTCTGGTTAAAATGGAGTACTTTTTGGAAATATGATATTTATACATCCTTACGATAAGAAATAACTACTTTGATAATATGGGACGTCTAATCATTTGTTTTGTTCAATCCCTGATATCTCTTATTCAAGTAGGTTATATGTAATAGCCCCTAATAATGAGAGAAGTCATCCTTGTGGTACTTTATATGTTATGAATAAACCTGAATTACACCATTTGTATAATAACAAATAACTTAATATTTAGGACTATTTCTTTTATGTACCATATTGTGATTTTCTTATTATTTTCTTATTATGACTGTGTGAATTATTATTCATCACCTTTTTCATCATATTCTATCAATAGGATTTATGTATCTCTCGAATATTAATCAGCAAATAACTATTAACCCATGTGATAAGAATTTTTTGTATGTCATATTATATTATTATTGTCATTTGTAAAGACGTTGAGAAAATAGCGATCAAATTCTATTGATGCACACTCGGTTAAAAATGTGGGATACTTCAGAGTGAGACCATATAACACTAATACCTTTTGAAGTATAGTGTTTTTGATATGAGTGGGCGGAATGCCTGGTATGAATGGGAATTGATATTGTGCGTCTCACCGTCTGGACAGGTGGAACGCATAAGCGCCTGTCGCGGGGGTGACGTACAGCGTTCCATCCCAATATGGATGGAGCGCACGAGTACGTATTGCGGAAGTGACGCGTTGCGTTCCACCTAGTATTAGATTGGAACGCACGGGTCCGCGGACTCGGACTCTCCCTCTCCGTTTGCTGCACCGATTGGGATCTATAATGATCCCGGATCGGATGCACCCTCTCTGGGCTTAATTTAAAATACATCAACTGTCCCCTCTGGGCTTAATATATTTATTTAGACTGGGAAGTGCTAGGATTGAACGGAAGTCCATGCGTTCCACCATACGACAGGTGGAACGCATACCCGTAATAACATGATTTTTTTGCCCAATTTAAATCCTCTATTCCATACTCTATATTATCCTATAGACTTGTGAGTTTAACCTTTCTAAGTTTAAGAATTAAATTGCATCTGGAGGGGTTAACAAAAAGCCCTCTATAGCTGTTTTATGCTTGACCTATTAGGGGAGAAAGGAAGTGATGTAATACCTCTATAGGTATAAATAGGTCAGGCCCTCATAAGTCAATTCACTTGACATTGAGGAGAGAAGGCAGTCACTAGGTCCAGGATCTCACTATGTAAGTAATCAGCATATTCCTTTTTTGTTCACTAAATTAATTTTTCTCTACTAGTTAACTAATTAAATCTATTTAATTAATTCCTTTTTTAGTTGGTTGCCATTGGCCTATCTGGATTCCTGTTTGGTATCTTTGATTCTAGTTCTAAAAGTAAGTTAATTTATAATCTTGAAAATAGAACCTCCATGTAAAGGCTCGCATATACCTTATCTAAATCTATTCAATTCATTTAGATTCTATCTGATCTCCCCCCAAACCATTGAAGACAGTTTATTATTGGCTATGGGCACTTTCTGAACTCAAATGTGAGTATAACTATTGTAAATGGTTAGTTACCAATAGTAAATTAAATTTAGTCTGAGACAACCCCCCTTTTTCTCTAGATATCTCCACCATACTCTACATGGAAGACCTTTGATGTTTGAGTATCATTTAATGTGAGTGACTATCGTCATCTTATAGCTTAAAGTATGGAAAGTAACTGGGTTCTTTCTGACAGACTTTATTCTTTTTAGAGTACCACACATCAAATACCTCTATTAACAGTGGAATACGGTTATCACTAATAATAAACCTTATGGTTACACGGGACCCACCCGAAACAGTATCCATAGTAAGTAGTCGTCATCTAAATCGTGTCCAGTGAGAATTCTTTCTCTCTTTTCTCATTGTCTGATGATACTCTGTATGTATTGATTATCTACTCTTGTTTATCAGTTGAATGAATATATATTTTGAAATAATATTAGGTACCTTGTTAAGAAAAAGAATGTTGAAATTGAAATGCATTTCATGACATCATTTGATATTCTTTATCTCTTGTTCTTTACTCCTTTTCTTCCTCTTTCCTCCATGACCAGCTACAAACTGTACCCTGATGAAGTCCTTATAGGACGAAACGCGTTGGGTTTATGATAGTATTTATGAAGTGTTACACATGTACAAACGAATAATGTGCTTATGAACTATTATACTTCTGTATGATTTTAATGTTTTTAATGTTGTATTAAAAAATATTGTCATTTGGTTCATGCTGGTTTCAAATATTTGGAGTTGAAGTCATAGTGCGCCCTCTGAATACTTTTATCGATTATCTTTATATATCTCCCACTAGCAGGGAGACTTTCATATGAGGTGCTGCCAAATCCTATATAGCGCGAGTTTGGGTTATTGTTGTTTAGTCGTATTTATTCTGCTAGTTACCCATAACTCGCTGCAATATAATGCCTGTATTTATGGATAGATTAAAAAGATCACAGAGAATTAAACAAATGTTTTATGGAGGACGAAGAACTAGTCCTCATGGAGGATAATGAGGAAGATTATTATGAGCATCTTAACCTTATGGAAAAACTCTCCACTAAGGAGATAAAAGGGTGGTATGACGTTATCACCCTAGAAAAATATATTGAAGTGCAGAGAATACCTAGGGGCCTAAGGGTAATGAAAACACCGACCCTTGGGACGGAAAATAGCAGTTTTATGTCAGAATGGAACCTAGCACTTACTGATTGTTCCATGAAATTGATGAGCTTAATTGTAAAGAACGGAAAAAAGAACTGATCAAGTTAGATGAGGAAATAACAAGGGTAGAATCACTGATGGAAAAATTTGAAACGAGTGAGGAGTATAAAAAAGATGTTGGGGATCTGTTGTCCAATTAGACAAACTAGAGAATGAGATTGTGATAAGGAAACAAAGAAAATTTACCAGAGATAAGAACGATTATAAAAATGGAAATATTTACAATTGGTCCAAGATGATGTACAGCCAACAAGAAACTGGCCACCAGAATTTAATAGGGGCAACTGGCAGGAAGTTAATCATAAACGAGGGAGAGAAGTATACCGATCCCCATATGGGAAAAGAAACTTTTCTAATCCCCGTCAAGACTATAGGGAACGAAAACCCTCTTTTTCCCGTAAACAACAAAATAGGTATCAATCCTATAGAGACAGTCATTATGAAAATATACCTACCCACTATAATAGATTTGATACCCTTAGATCCCCCCATCCATATAGGACTGAACGGGGGTATGCACCCCGTGAGTCTGAACAGAAATTGCATTTTTTTGGGGGAGCGAATGAACACCTATTCCCGAATGAAACAAATAGAAGCAACAAAGAGCGATATAGCACAGGGTACAAAAAGAGGCTTTCGAGAGGAGGTAGAGGAGGAAGAGTCAATAGACGTAGCAGAAAACACCCGAAGAAAATAAAAGCCCAGCAGCCATCACAGAAACAGGAATTATCAACCTTTCAGCGAAAGAACTTTCTACAGCCGAGAAGTCGGTACTAACTAAAGGACTAAAATTTGCACCCAATAGGGGTACAGATAAATTTAATCTTTTATCGATCTAAATAGATATGTAAGAAATCTGACAGTACAGAGACATTTCCTTAAAAA